>NW_025791432.1:0-233708 GCF_907164935.1 Osmia bicornis bicornis | reverse complement strand
CATGTAAAATCATCATTCACGACGAATCTTTGTAATTGAAAGCCCGCTCAGACGATTCATTTTCTTCCATGTAAAATTCAAAGCGGATCAGTGTACGGTTCACCATCAATTGTCAGATCATCTTGTTTATTTCATTTTAAACGTGACTCAAATAAATCAATTTGTGAAACCCGAACCAGTAAGTGTAAAATTCTTTCCCAGCGCAATCCATCCAGGATTTCCATCATTCCTGAACATTTGGTCCTTCGAGCCGGATTGCGCCCTTGCTGGACTCGGTTTTCACAAAAATTGCTCATTGATCATTGTTCGTCTCAAGTCTTTGTCTCGTGTTCGTAACGGTTTCGGTAGTCGGCCATCTTGGCATTTCTCTTCCATTCAAATTCACTGACACTCTCGCCACTCACAAGGTGGCGCTCAGAAGACCGACTCACCAGTCGATAAAGAAGACCACTGCTCACCAAACGCTCACCAAGCCTAATCAACTTGCTCACCTCTGATCACCCATGGCTCATCCAACGAAGCCCTCAGACAAGTGGAGTGAAATGGAGAGCTCCAAGGAATCATTGGAGGTACCCGACAAAAGCTCATCGGGACGATCATCGCCAGCTCAGGAAAGGCTCCAGATCACCAACGAATCTCATCAAGAGAGGCTGAGAACGTTGGGCCTGATGGGGAGATGACCTTGGCACATGATGCTCCGGCATCAGGAGGGTTGAGGGTCTCTTCTGACGGTTCAACACCTCAGACCTCTGCTCATCTTCAACCATATTATCTGCCTCACCATGGAGTTCTACGTCTCGACAGTTCAACAACGAAGCTCAGGGTTGTATTCAACGGATCAAAGGCTACGACATCAGGCAAATCAGTCAACGATTTAATGCATACTGGTGCTAATCTGCTCTTGAATGTTACAGATGTTCTAATTTGGCTTCGCCATTATCACCACATTTTTGCCACAGACATCACAAAAATGTATCGCCAGGTAGCAGTTCACAAGGATGATTGGGATCTCCAGCGAATCCTTTGGATCGATGCAGACCGCAATGTCATCCCTTACCAGCTCACAACTGTCACGTACGGTACAAAGGCGGCTCCCTTCCTGGCGACACGAGCACTCATGCAACTTGTTCACGATGAGGGTCATCGATTCCCTCTGGCAACGCCCTCGCTCACACATGGCAGATATGTGGACGATATCTTTGGAGGAGCAGACTCAATTTCGGAACTTGTGGAGGTCGCTCAACAGCTGATTGCATTGTGCAACGCGGGCGGATTTCCACTCGCAAAATGGCATGCGACTCACCCAGATCTTCTACGGGCTGTTTCGTCATCCACACAATCGTCAGCTCCCATATCATTTGACGACTGCACTACCAAATTACTCGGAATTCAATGGATGCCTCAAACCGACAATTTTGGCTTTTCATCCACGATCACAGATCAACCAAGTAAGTGCTCAAAACGCCTCGTATTGTCCGAAGTGGCTCGGATATTTGATCCATTAGGTTTCGTCTCACCGGTAATAGTACGAGCAAAAATGCTATTACAAGAACTCTGGCTACACAAAATCAATTGGGACGATCCATTACCGTCTCAAATTGTATCACGATGGTTCATCATCAGAGAAGATCTCAACAGCTTGGCCAAGCTATCGATCCCAAGATGGTTCAACACATGGAGCAATTCAATTGTAGAAATTCATGGGTTCTCTGATGCTTCTCAACTTGCCATGGCAGCAGTGATTTATATCACTGTCAGCTCTCCGTCCAACGACTCAATGACGTCACTTGTCTGCTCTAAGACAAAGGTTGCACCACTGAAGAGGCTCACAATACCAAGATTGGAGTTGTCTGCAGCACTCCTATTGGCAAAACTCACAAAATATGTTCAATCAACGCTCAAGGTAAAAATCAAGGCAACGCACCTGTGGACGGATTCTCAAGTTTCGCTCATATGGATCAAATCGCAAGCATCACGTTGGAAGGATTATGTTCGGAACAGAGTCATTCAAATCCAAGAACTCACTCCAAATGCGCATTGGAGGCATGTTCCAGGTACTTCTAATCCAGCCGACTGTGCTTCCCGAGGCATTTCGACAGATCAACTTCAACGATTCGAGCTTTGGTGGAAAGGTCCCCCATGGATGGCTCGAAATCAAGATCATTGGCCAGAGCAAAAGGAATTCTCAACTTTAACCAGCGAGCTCGAAGTGAGACCCAATGTCTCACTCTTTGCTTCAGCTCAAAAGCTAAGTTATCATTGGGATCTCATTTACAAATATTCATCTCTTATTAAGCTGTATAGACTGACTGCACTTTGTTTCAGGTTTGCCTCACGGCTTAAGAGAAAGCTCGAAACTCCTCCTGTGATCATCATACCATCCTGCGACATGGAGAAGGCGCAGCTCTTCTGGATTCACGCGACTCAACACTTGTATTTCACCAGCGAAATCAAGACGCTCAACTCAGGCTCAACCCTACCTGCAACTCACCCCTTCAGTCGCCTCACCGCCTTCATCGATTCGCAGGGAACAATACGAGTAGGAGGAAGACTCACAAACACAGCGCTCAGCAGGGATGAAAAACATCCAGCGATCCTCCCACGGGACGCTCACCTGTCGAAGATCATCATTGAAGATGCTCACAAGCGAACATTTCACGGAGGAACGCAGCTCACGCTCGCATACATTCGACAACGGTACTGGATCATCGGTGGCAGAGCTCCTGTAAAATCTCACATTTTGAGATGTGTCGTGTGTGCTCGTCAGAGGGGGATTCGTGCTCGTCAGATGATGGGTCAACTACCTCTCTGTCGAGTCACACCATCACGACCATTCGCTCACACCGGTGTCGATTATGCAGGACCAATCACAATGAAAAATTCAAAGGGAAGAGGCTCGAAAACAATCAAGGGATGGATCTGCGTGTTCGGATGTTTCTCCTCATCAGCTGTTCACCTCGAGGTTGTCAGTGATTACTCAACCGAGGGATTTCTGGCAGCCTACAGAAGATTCTCATCACGAAGAGGGATCGCTCACAAGTTGTACTCTGACTGTGGTACAAATTTCATTGGAGCACAGGCAGAGCTCAAACGCCTGTTCACGTCAAGTTCACAGGAGCACCGACAGATCGCATCGATTCTGTCAGCTGACAGCACTCAATGGATGTTCAACCCACCAGCTGCTCCTCACATGGGAGGAAAATGGGAAGCTGTGGTGAAATCAATCAAGTACCATCTCAGGAGAACAATTGGTGAGCTCTTACTAACATTCGAAGAGTTTTCCACTCTCCTCACACAGATCGAAGCGGTGCTCAACTCAAGACCATTGGAGCCGCTCAGTGACGATCCCGACGACATTTCTGCGCTCACCCCAGGACACTTCCTCATCGGTTCAGCGCTCAACACGATACCAGAACCATCACTGCTCGACGTCTCACCAGGTAGATTGTCGAAATGGCAACTGATCCAGCAGAGGGTTCAACACTTCTGGTCTCAGTGGTCTCGACACTACCTGCAGAGACTTCAATCAATCTCAAAGTGGCATCACCCATCGAACGACATCAAGACAGGCTCGTTGGTGCTGCTCACGAACGAGCATCTTCCACCGAGCAAGTGGCCACTCGCAAGAGTGACCGAAGTTCACCCCGGCAAGGATGCCCTCACCAGGGTTGCAACCGTGAAGACTGCAACCACGACTCTCGTCAGACCGATCACCAAGCTTGTCATCCTGCCTGTTCACCATCAAGCTGAGCTCACCTCTGCAGAAACATCATCAACGAGTTGCTGATGGCGGGCGGAAATGTTTGAGAATCCGCTCAGCCATGATGGCGCTCACGGTCGATCGATTTATCGATCGGGAGTCGACCATCTAGGTAACGCGTGAGCAGGGGTCTTCTCGCCGGCTCGCGCGCAACGACGCCATTATTGATCATCGATCACCGCGAATCACACGTGCAAATCTGTTTCCGCTCAACTCAAATTGTTCAAGTGCAGTTCATCTGTGAAAATCACCAACCACGCTCAGTGAAGAGATCACGATCCACAGCACCTGTGCAAGCTACTGGATCAATAGGTATTGTTCCTTTACACATAATTCATTGTACACGTGAGCCGCCAACCACGTGCCGATCACGCACACGCTCATGGGCATTATCACAGCAGCGGGCTGAATTAATATAATTAACGGCGCTGAGAAGCTCGCTGTTCGCAATTTGTAAAAGCATTGTTCAGTTACCACAGACCAGGTGACAGATCAAAATAATAATCTATATGTCTCGACTCATGTAAAATCATTATTCACGACGAATCATTGTAATTTGAAACTCATTCAGACGGTTCATTTTCTCACGTGTAAAATTCAAAGCGGATCATCGCAACGATCACACATTTGTATTGTTTGCTCAAACACTAATTGTCAGATCAGCGTGTTCATTTCATTTTATCAGTGACTCAAATAAATCAATTTGTGAAACCCGAACCAGTAAGTGTAAAATTCTTTCCCAGCGCAATCCATCCAGGATTTCCATCATTCCTGAACAAGGTTGTATGTGGGGTTTATTATTGATTAGTTTTCACCACGCGCTGTATTGCATCGACTTATCTGTATCAGTATTAATATTAATACCACACTTATCGGAGCGGTATTATAATCCAGTAACAATCTAATCTACTCAATTTACGACTATTTGAATTGTTTGATCTGCCTTATGGTTTATGCCGATTTAGGTCTCATGTGCTCCCCATATTATATCAGATGGGTATTCTCTTCTCCTGTTATCCGTTAATTACACTCTACCTCCACTTCCATTGGCTGGCGTTAGGGCTTCCTGCAAATAGACTAGGATTATGTTACATTTTACATTTAATACTATGGTTAATTTCTGATGTTAACAGTTCTGTCTCTTCCTATTATTCTCATTATGAGGTATATGTTGCTACTTATCTTTATTGATGATTTGCTCGCAATAATTTCTAATTGTTTTTTATTGCCTTCATTTGATCATTGATTGTACTCCATCATGTTCGCTTGCCAACCACGTTGAGGTTGTGGTCGCGTAAATGTTCCTGCAAGTAAATTTAAGCAACTTAATAGTTTCAATGAATGGTTTCAATTATTAGTATTACATTAAGCTCACCTATTTATTTTCTTCCCAGCTTACTTTCTGGTTATACCCTATATTCTATATTTTATACTGTACCTTATTTACCTTTACCTCTGATAATAATTAGTAGCATTCTATGTTATGTTATGTTTGCTTCTCTTCTCTCATGGCTGGCTTGCTATTTGCTATCTGTCTGGCGACTTTATTTTACTTTACGGTTCACATCCTTGGTTTATTTCATCTCAAATTTATGGTTTATCTTGAGTTTAATTTTATGTGATTATATTGTGCGCTAGTGTTGAATGTTAAATATTCCTCTTCTGCTACTTGGCTGTTCGGCTGTATGTATGTATGTTTGACGTTTTAGGTTTTGGAGGTTTTGTTGGTCATTTGCTTAGGTACAGTTTACATATGCTCGCTTGCCTGCTTGCGTGCAATACTACTTATGTTTACTTCACAGTTTCTCACGTTCTCATATTGCTTACTGTTTCTTTTACTGTTAACTATTCATTAACTGCTCTATTGCATTAGATGCATTAGATGCATATATATATTTATTTCCCGTTGTATTTGTGATTTGATTTAACCAGTTTTAGTATGTTTAGTATGTTTAGTATGCTTATTATGACAGCTGTTATTGAATGTATGGGCTCCTCTATTCTATTCATGGGCTTCCTGTGCTTATTAATTCCTATTCATTATTCATTATTTATTTATTCATTCACTCATTTATTTATTCATTTATTTATTCACTTATTCTTTACTCATTATTTATTCATTATTTATCGTTGCATATTTGGGGCATTCGAAGCGCTACTCGAAGCGCTATGCTTGTCATGAGCGTGTGTGTGTGTGTTTGTAAAGTATGTATGGGACAGGTCATCGAGGATTGCAGCCTACCAAGATGTGGCACAATCAACCGGGGAAAGGACTCGCCCCGGGCCCTGGCTGTGCTGAAGAGCAAGCCCTGTTAAAACAGGTGAACACATGGCACGACCACCCGTTGAGCAGGAGCTCCGGTTCCTGGTCGTGGCCGAAGAAAAATCCTGTGCCTTACCGTACAGGTTAGCGCATGGCGTTTTTGCGGGCGGCCGCAATAACGCGAAATGCGTTGAAGTGCCGAAGCGTCGTTGTGGCTATACGCTGGTATTCCTTTATGAATTCTAACGAGTGAAAAGGTGCCGGCGGCCCACGTTAGGGGAGAGGTTTTTGTAGGTAGTATGTCCAGCCTCGGGAGTGCCAACTCTGGGCTGCCCATCTAGGTCGCCCATTCAGGGCTGTGGCCTACTCTTGGGCTAAACTCAACCCTTCAGTGTTGGGTTGCCAGGTTGCCCCCTTCTGGCGTTGCGTCTTTGGGTTTGCCCTCACCTCACGGGGGCCAGGCTGCACCTTCAGGGCGGACATGAGTCCCACACTGCCCGGATCCCCTCTAGCCGAATAGACGAAAAGGGGATCCAACCCGCGCGTGCGCAAACGTATTCCCTCTTCCAACTGAACCAAAAAAAAAAAGGTTTCAGGGGGACCCACGGACCTGGCCAAGTGTACTGGCTGGGCGGGGAGGTGATACCCCGACGTGGCGCGTCCCCAGGTGGCGGATAGGGGAATGCTCGCCATGCACTTTTCGGAGTGCATGGAGGGTAGGAGTGAAATAAGATAGCTCCCGCGGACCAAACACCAAGGGAAGGAAAACCCATCAAAACCTCCCCTGTGACTGGGGGATAGAATACAGACACGGTAACCCCTGCCTGTCGTACAAGGCGACTGAAAGGGGGGCGTTTGCTGCTGTCGAAGTAGCCTCGCAGATGACCCGGGGCGATGCCGGTGGGATCTACGGATCCTGGCAGGGCCTCCCTTGCCGTTAGGCCTGGGTCGGAGAGGCGACAAGGTGGCTGCAGCGTGGTTCAGTTCTCCAGGGGCCAGGCTGCGTGGCGGTCGGGTGCGGGTAGCGAACCCGGAGTGCTCAAGCAATTACACCGTAACCCAGTGGTCACGTTTCGCTGGAACGGGGGGCTTGCCTTCATTGGCCGGCCCGCGAGGATGATAACCGCTATAAAAAATCTCTAGCCCCAAGCTGCGGTACGCGGTGATGAGGGCGACCCTGGAGTCAGCGTCAGGGGTGGCTGATGGGTGCATCAGTCTCTAGCGGCCAACCCCGGGGTATCTGGGGACCCCCCGGGTGTACTAGCCTTACCCGGGTAAGGCTGCTCTGCCCGGGTGGACCCACAGCCCGACCCACCCATGGGAACACAATGGATGACTTGAAACTAAAAACGCCAACAACAACAACAAACACTGGACGGGACGTACCGACGACGGCTGCGGCTGTTCAACAGGACGCGAGACGGGAAACGGGCGCGGAGGATATGGCGCAGCCCAGCACTAGCAGGGTAACGGATGCGCGCCGCCTATCCGTCCGATTAACTAGGGCGGATGTGGAGTGGCCTCCCCTGAGGCCGGTACGAGCAGGGGCCGGAGTTTCCCTGGCGGCCTCTGATGCCCCCGCATCCAGAGAGAGTGAGGTGGACTTGGACTCGGACGAGTCACTCTCCTCGGCAGTATCTCTGGAGGCACGGCGCACGAGCAAGAGGGGTCGCCCGCCGACTACGGGCCAGTACGTGTGGCTCGCGGCGGCTAAGCAGAGAGTCCTGGATGTCCAGCGCCGGGAACTTGACCTGCTGGAGGAGAGGAGGGTGCTCGATCCTAACGAGGACCCTATAGAACCGAGTCGGGGTAGCATGTCCCTCCCGGACCCTGAGGACCTGGCGGAAGAAGTCAAATCCCCACGCGCGAACTTATTGCGCAGTCCTTGGAGTTCTGTCGCGACATCGACAAGGTCGCGGGCGTCTCCAAGGGGCTGAAAGGGATATTTGTTCGCAAGCTGAGGATGGCCTCCCGCTACCTTAAGGGGGTAGACACGGGTAATAGTAGCGCGTTGACTTTACCGACAAAAATGGGCCTAAACATGGGTTAACGGGATTCGACTTTTCGTCCTTATATGAGAGAATTTCGGGCTGGGTGAGGGCTTATTCGAAAGAGGAAGGTCCAGTGCAGTACGGTCAACACATGTTTCAGTGGAATTATGTTGATGTTTAGTAATATAAGCGTCCAAAGTAGAGGAAAAGTTCGACAAAATGCAGTCGCGGAATCGAAGCATTTTTCGGCCACTAAAAGAGTGCAGTGATTGAAATCATGAGTTGACCGTACTGCACTGGACCTTCCTCTTTCGAATAAGCCCTCACCCAGCCCCAAATTCTCTCATATAAAGACGAAAAGTCGAATCCCGTAAAAGCATTCCTACAGACTAGTTCCACCATTTTGTGGATAATACAGAGCAAGTCACGTGACAAATTCAGTTTAGCTAGTAGTTATAAGGTGGCGTCTAACTAAGAAGGCTGTCGATTTGGAATCGTAGCCAAAATCAGGCGTTAGCTTGGCTACGTCACTCGACTGTGTCAGCAAAGGCAAGCGAAAAAGGCAACAACGCCCGAACGCTGAGTGAGACGAACTACAGTCATGCTGTCCTTCTCTCATTCTGAATGTTGAGATCGTCCCTTTTCGCTAAGTTTTGACTGACGCCCGCCTGGATTTTTCACAGCGGCCCATAACAAACCTCGCTCAAAGAGAAGGTATAACAAGAGAAGAATATACCTGCTCTTTGCAATAATTCTGCAAATGTTTTCATACATAAGTTGTATATGAGATATTTATTTATTTAAATTATTTGCATTCACTCAGAATATTGACTAACACTCCTTTGTATTTTTTATTAGTTTCGATAAACAAAGTTACTATAGGTTTTTGGAAATACAAGCATCACGCAATTGGGACGAAGTATATCTTTTTAGTAAGAGATAGGAGAAAGCTATTGGTGTAAAAGTTGAATGGTATGACTTATGAAAAATATGAGATATCTCACGAAATATTAGTTTTTTAATCATTGTACTGTTAGATATAGGTGATAGGTAATAGTGAGAGGGAATAGTAGCGAGGGGAGAGAAGGAGAGAAGGAGCCGAGGCCCCTCCATTTATTAGTTCTAATACTACTTTTTTATCCAGAATTTTCCAAGGAGTTGATACGAGTAAAAAAAGAAATGCAATTCTATTTAAACAAAAAGTGCATCGTTGCATTCACCAAGAAAATGAAGTCATAGAAAAATAAACATTATCATACCATTGAATTTTTACATGAACAGCTTTTTCCTATCTCTTACCAAATTCAAGATATAGCCCGTCCCAATTGCGTGACGCACGCTGTATGCTTTTATGAATTAAAAAACATTTATTTAAACTAATAACTAATAATTTATTTAAGCTAATAACTTTTTCTAAAAATTACTGTCAGATCCTTCGGTTCCTTCGGTTCTTCAGAGTGTGCATATATTTTTCAGCAGCGAGGGGTGCTACGGTGCGCTATACAAGATCCACGCGTTTGGTCAGTCAGAATTTACCGGAGCGGGACAATTCTATCATTTAGGTTGAAAGAAGGATAGCATGATCACCCTACATCTCACTCTAACCACGCACCAATGTTTCGCTTTCGTTCTTTAGGCGGACCGTCGCTATGCCTCTGGCGAGATGAGCGTTTGAATGTGTTTGTAAAAATACTTGAGGCGCTGTTGCCTTCCTAGATCGTGTTGCGCGCACGCTAGCTGAGAATTAAACCTTTCAAGTTCGTAAAGGACCACACAAGTGGCTCCACCAGGCCCAACGAAAAAACTGCTGTAATACCGACGTCCCGAATCGGTGACGTCACGTACCGTGTCTACCCCCTTAAGGCCATCCACACGGAAGCGGGAATCAGGGCTGCACCTGCCGGGGCCGATAAAGAGGTGAAGGAGCTTCGCGAACAGCTGAAGCTGCGGGAGGAACAAGTGGCTGCCCAGGAGGCCCAAATCAACATCCTGCAAAATAGCCTGGCAGACATTACGTGCAGCGTCGCTGCCACAGAGGTGCCGGCGCCTGAAGGCCCCGGCCCATGCAAAAGGTCGGCGAGGCCCGGCTCGCCGTTGTCTGGCGAAGAGGCGGGCAGGAAAAGGAGGAAGGACGCAGTCGAAGCTTCCGACTTACCGTCTTGCCCGCCTAAATGTCCCGTGGTGCAAGTCCCAATCCCAGCTGCTGCACCTGGAAAAGAGGAGGGGAAGGTTGGTGGCCTCGAGCCCGACCTGATGAGGGGATTTGCGGCTCTCCTCGAAAAGGGCCCGTCGGGGCTCCGGGCGGAGTTCAAAGCCGCTATTGCAGCCGTCCAGCCCCCGCCTAAGAGTGCGGAGCATGTTCAAGGGAGAGCTGCGGCCGCGACCATCCCCACTGCATCGAGGAAGGAAGCTGAGAGGCGGGTGCGGAATAGGAGCCTGCCTGCCACGGAGCCGTTGCCGGGGCCCTCCTCAACATCCGACCAACCGGCATCATTTGTGGAGGCTAGAATGGCCCGGATTGTCGAAGAACATCGGAGGACGGCGGATGGGACTTGGGTGACGATGGTCGGCCGCCGCGCTAAAGCTGCAGAGAAGAAGGCGGCAGCGGCCAAGGCCCCTCCCTCCCAGAGCTCCAAGGTGGTTGCCCAGAAGGGGCAGAAGTGAGGGGCGGCACCGGCGGCTAAGGGGCAAGGGGCCCAACCTACCAGGCAGAAGGCCTCCCGCCCTCCTCGTACTTCGGCGGTCACCATCAACCTAGCTGCCGAGGCTAAGGTCTCGTACGCCGAGGCCATGCTCATGGCCCGGGAGCGGGTCGAGTTGGAGGAGCTTGGCATCACGGCGTTGATGCCCAGAAGAGCTCGGACCGGTGGCTTGGTCCACGAGTTACCTGGCGAGGACAGGACGGAGAAAGCTGCCAAGTTGGCTGACCGACTCCGCCAGGTGTTCAGTGGCACCGAGGTGAGGGTTGCCCGCCCCATAAAAATGGGCGAGATTAGGGTGACAGGTCTCGACGACTCGGTCACCCCGGCGGAGGTGGCGGCCGCATTGGCCGCTGCGGGGGGTTGCTCCGCTGAAGAAATTAAAATGGGGGAGATTCGCACCTCCCCCCAAAGGATGGGGACTGTCTGGGCGAGATGCCCTCTAGCGGCACTCAAAAAGTTATCCCCCCCTGGGAGGGTTCTGGTCGGGTGTTCCTCGGCCAGAATACAGGCGCTACGACTGCGGCCATTGCAGTGCTATCGCTGCCTGGAAAGGGGGCATGTTAGGCAGCGATGCACCTGCGAAGCTGATAGGTCCGACCGCTACTATGCGTGCGGAGACTCGGGCCACGTGGCCAGCAAGTGTAGCGCCACCCCGCGGTGCCCCCTCTGTGCGGACCTGGGGCGGCCCGCGGGGCATCGATTGTGGACAAAAGGTTGTGCCCCCTCCTCCTCCCAGAGGAAGAAGAAGAGTGCCGTTGAAGGGGCAGGAACAGCCCCCAAGGAACAGGCATCAAGGACCAAGCCTGCGGAGTCGAAGAAGGGGGTAAGAAAAATCCCCCTGCCAAGTCGGCGAGTAAAAATGACGCGGAGGCGGCTCGTAAAGCCTAGGTATGGGGCCCAAGGGCTCTATACTTCAGGCCAACCTGAACCACTCGGCCAGGGCTCAGGACATGTTGTTCCAAAACCTGGCCGAGTGGAAGGCTGGGTTGGCGGTGGCCGCGGAGCCGTACCGAGTCCTCGACAGACCAGATTGGTTCGGGGACGAGGACGGCTCCGTGGCGATTATTGGCACCGCAGTACCCCCACACCCGGCCCCACTGGAACGGGGCCGGGGGTTCGTCGGCGTGCTGTGGGATGAAATAGCGGTGGTGGGGCTCTATGCCCCGCCCAGATGGCCTCTCGCGCAATATGAACAGTAACTGGACCGGGTGGGGGACTTTGTCTCCCGTTGTTCCCCCCGGCCAGTGCTAGTCCTCGGGGACTTTAATGCCCATGCGTCACTTTGGGGCTCCTCGAGGACAGACGCGAGAGGCAGGGCGGTCGTAAATTGGGCGGTGGTGCTAGGACTCCACCTGCTCAATGTGGGGTCCGTTAGCACCTGCGTGTGTGCCCAGGGGGAGTCTATAGTCGATCTGTCTTTCGCTACTCCCCTGGCCGCGCGTACGGTGCAGAGATGGAGGGTGATGGAAGAGGCGGTCACACTTAGTGACCATCTATACATCCGCCTCGACCTTACCACCACCGCCCGCCGCCCCTGTGGACCACCACCGCTACGATGGGCGCTGAAGAGGATGGACGAGGACCTGCTGATGGCTGCAGCCCTCGCTCTGGCCTCGCTGCCAACACCTGCCGGGCCGGTCGCGGACATTGGGGAGGAGGTAGAATGGTTCCGGGGAGCCATGAAGGCGGTGTGCGACGTCGCCATGCCCCGGGCCAAGAACCTCCCCAGGCGGGCCGCCTACTGGTGGACGGGCGAAATTGGTGATCTGAGGCGAGATTGTCTCGCAGCCCATCGCCAGTGGCAAAGGGCCGGCAGAAGAAGGACATTCCGCGACCCAGCGAGGGAGGAGGATCTGTACGGGCAGTACCCAGTTTTGGAGACTGCCCTACAGGTAGCCATCAGGGAGTCTAAATCCCGGGCATGGTACGAGCTCCTTAGCTCTCTCCAGAAGGACCCATGGGGGCGCCCATACAAAATGGTGATGGGCAAGCTTAAGCCTTGGGCGCCCCCGGTCACGGAGAGCCTCGACCCCCAGTTTTTGGGACGGGTAGTCGACACTTTGTTTCCACGAGAGAGGGAACACACACGCCCCCCGCCGGACCACGAGGAGCTGGTTTGGTCCGACGAACTGGGGCTCACGGAGGAGGAGCTGGCCGGGGCGATTAAACGGATGGGGGCCCGAAACACTGCTCCGGGCCCCGACGGCGTCCCCGGCCGTGCCTGGGTGAGGGCTCTACGCGTCCTCGGTCCGAGATTGAGACGCCTCTTCAGCGCCTGCATTAAGGAAGGAGTCTTCCCAGAACAGCGGAAGACGGATCGGCTAGTCCTCGTCCGGAAGGATGGGCGACCCGCCGACAGTCCCTCGGCCTACCGGCCCATCGTGCTGTTGGACGAGGTGGGGAAGTTGTTCGAGCGGATTCTGATATCCCGCCACGTCCAGCACCTGTCCCAGGAGGGTCCCGAATTGGCCGAGTCGCAATATGGCTTCAGGCGGGGGCGCAGCACTATCGACGCAATCCAGTCGATGCTCTCCCGCTGCGACTCGGCCACGTCCCGGGACAGGGTGGCGTTAGGCGTTAGTCTAGACATCGTCATCGCCTTCAACACCCTGCCTCACGGGACGATAAGGGGGGCGCTGATACGCCACAAGGCGCCCCCCTACATGAGGAGGATCGTCGGCGACTACCTCCGGGACAGGAAGATTGTGTACAGGGGCCGGGATGGCCAGATGCACGAGAGGGACGTGGACTCTGGCGTACCCCAGGGTTCTGCGAAAGGTCCCACACTTTGGGACCTGGTGTACGACCCGGAATTGCGGGTCGAGCTCCCGACCGGTGTGAGCCTCACGTGCTTCGCAGATGATACGCACGTGTTGGCCGTCGGTCGGGGATGGAAAAGGACTAGCCGCCTCGCCGAGATTGGCGTCGCTGCCGTTGCCGCGGGGATCCGGCGGCTGGGGCTTCAGCTAGCTCCCCACAAAACGGAGGCGATGTGGTTTTACTCGCCTCGGCGTGGGGTTGCGCAACCGCCCCAGTCGGTGGTCCATGTGAGTGGAGTCGACGTCCAGGTGGGGAAGGGCCACAGGTACTTGGGCCTCCACCTGGACAGCCACTGGCGCTTCGAGGAACACTTCGGTCGTCTGGCCCCTAGACTAGACAGGGCAAGCAACGCGCTTGCCCGTCTACTGACCAATATCGGGGGGCCCAACGAGAAGATTCGCCGTCTCTACGTGGGGATCGTGCGGAGCATGGCCCTCTATGGTGCGCCCATATGGGCGAACGCCCTGATGGATTCCCGGCGCAGCTAGCAATTGCTGCGCCGGGCTGAGAGGAGGATAGCCATCAGGGTAATCAGAGGTTACCGCACGGTCCGCTACGAGGCGGCGATGACCCTGGCGGGGGTTTTCACCTTCAAGTTCCAGGCAGAGGGTGACGCCAAAGACTTCTGGCGTCTGCGTGTGCTTCGTCTGGACGGGATCCCGCTAGAAGTGATGACCGAAGCTGTTGCTAGGATTAGGCGCCAAGCCCGGCAAAGAGCCCTGGGTCGGTGGTGACGCGAGCTCGTCGAGAGCGGCGCCACCGCCCAGCGCGTAGCCGGGGCGGTCCTTCCAGTGCTCAAGAAATGGAGGGAACGCGGCCACGGAAGGCTCACGTTTAGGACCACACAGGTGCTCACCGGACACGGTTGTTTCGGTGAGTTCCTGCACTGGATCTGGGCGTAGGGGCCGGCAGCATGCCATCACTGCGGGGCGGGGCGGGACACCGCGCAACATACCCTGGAGCCCTGTCCATATGTGAAAGAGATGCTCGCCGGCGAGAACCAGTGGAGAGCGGTGACCGATTACTGCGAGATGGTCATCGCCCTAAAGGAGGAAGCGGAGCGGGGTCGGGACAGAACCGACCCCATCCGCTGAAGAACGAGGGGGCGTCGTCGCGGGAGACCCCCTGACGGCGTCACCTCAGAGAGATGGGGCGGTGGGCGGTGAAGATGTTACATACCAGGCCCACCGCCCCCAACGGGGAGAAGAGGAGGGGGCGAGCACCCGCTCCCCCTGAAGAGGAGTTCTATGGGGGGACACCAGTCACCCCCCGGAAGAGGAGCACCGGGGTGGGGCGAACGTCCCCCCCCAACACTGATCGCGCGGCCCCACGAAACTTATGCAGGGCCGTAGGGGGCCGGGGCTGGGGCCTCGGTCCCTATTGCACGCGGCCCGAGGAGTGCCGTCATCGGGTGTAGGCCCGAGCAAGGCGGCGTCAACGCGCCATGGATGTTTGGGCCCCGGCGTTGTTCGTCAGAGGTCCCGGGGCCCTCCCCAACACCCAGCGTAGGCCACCGTGGGGGTTTTAGCCGGTAAAAATCCGGCACTGCCACCGGCTCCTCCCCAGGGGGGCTGTGGGCGTCTTTCGAAGATTTCCTCCACGTAAAAAAAAAAAAAGGTTAGGTTAGGTTGGATTCCCGCTCCACGGACCTACCTGGTTATCCAGGATAGGCGGGGTGGTGATACCCCAGGTGGCGGATAGGGGAATGCTCGCCATGCACTTTTCGGAGCGCATGGAGGGTAGGAGCGATAGCTCCCGCGGACCAAACACCAAGGGAAGGAAAGCCCATTAAAACCTCCCCTGTGACTGGAGGATAGAATACAAACAAGGTAACCCCTGCCTGTCGTACAAGGCGACTGAAAGGGGACGTTTGCTGCTGTCGAAGTAGCCTCGCAGATGACCCGGGGCGATGCCGGTGGGATCTACGGATCCTGGCTGGGGGATAGAATGCAGACACGGTAACCCCTGCCTGTCGTACAAGGCAACTTAAAGATGGACGATATCTGCCGCTGGAATGGCCTCAATGAGGACTTGGGGCGATGCCGGCGGGGTCCTTGGTCTACGGCCTTTGGACTCTGGAAGGTACTACCATGCCGCTAAGGTCCAGGGCTGAAAGGCGATGAAGGTTGCAGCGGCGTCGTTGAGTTCGCCAGGGGCCAGGCTGCGTGGCAGTCTGGTGCGGGAAGCGAACCCGGAGTGCCCTAGCAATTATACCGTAATCCAGTGGTCACGTTTCGCTGGAACGGGAGGCTTGCCTTAACCGGCCGGCCTGCGAGGATGACAATCTCTTCAAAAATCCCTAGCCCCATGCTGCGGCACGCGGTGAGGAGGGTGCCCCTGGAGTTAGCACCAGGGGTGGCTGATGGGTGCACCTGTCGCTAGCGACCAACCCCGGGGTACCTGGCGATCCCCCGGGTGTATCTGCCTTACCCAGGTAAGGCGGCTCTGCCTGGGCGGACCTAGGATCCGACCTACTCGTGGGACGAACCTGGAAAATTCTACAAACCAAAAACAAAACGCAGGACGGGACGAAACGATGACAAACCAGGCAAGGGAACCTGACACGGTCAGGTCGGCGAGGGATGAGGAGACGGCGCGGCCGGGGCCCAGTAGTGCCGCGGCTCCCGCTCGGGCCAGAAGGGCGCGACCCATGTCGGCGGAATCCACCAGGGGCAGCAGGGCATCTTCTGCTGCCTCTGATAGGGGATTCGGGCGACAGCCGGTTGACAGCGAGGAGGAGTCGGATGGGTCGGTGATCTCGGTGCCACCCACGACCCCCAGCACCTCGGCTGCGGCAAAGAGGGGACGCCCCCATACATCGGGGGACTACGTGACCCTTGCCGTGAAGAAAGAAGAATTCCTGCGCCTACAGCGGGAGGAGATGGAGCTCCAGGCAACTAGGGAGCTACTGGACGTCGGCGTGGCCCCCCGCCAGCCAAG
Organism: Osmia bicornis bicornis; assembly: GCF_907164935.1. Lineage (NCBI taxonomy): Eukaryota > Metazoa > Arthropoda > Insecta > Hymenoptera > Megachilidae > Osmia > Osmia bicornis. The sequence goes on along the minus strand of NW_025791432.1, from coordinate 217,232 downwards.
CCGGTCGGCCCTGAAGCTGAGAGAGGCGGAGGAAATTGCGCGGGAGGTGCGCCACCGCCCCTCGCCAGACCTTGTGGCGCGCGCCATGGAGGGCGCCGTAAAGGTAGAGAAGGTCGCGGGGTGCTAAAAAAACCTGAAGGGCACGTGTATCCGTGCCCTCAGGGAGGCATCCCGCGACGTGGAGGCGGTCGTAAACGAGCTGGGGCTTAGGGGCGCGCGGCTCCGCGACGACCACGAAACGGAGGAGCTCAGGGCCCAATTTCAGCTCCGCGACGCCAAAATAGCGTCACAAGTGGAGGAGATTGCGACGCTGCGGAGGGAGCTGGAGACTCTGTGCGAGAGGCCCCCGGCCGGCGTCCCCGCTGGAGCAGGAGGCCCGGCCGAGGAGGAGCTGTCGTAGGGCTACCACGTTGGAGGAGACGGAGGACCCCGCCGCGGTGCGTTCACCGTCGCATGCCGCGACCGGGGGGGGGGGGCAGTGGACGACCCCACCGAGCACGAGGCCCCGGCCGCCAGGGGGGGGGGCTCGTCCCGCGAAGCGTGGCCGACCTCCGGCGGGAGCTCGTCGGGGATCGGGCTCGGCCCCGCCCCCCGGCGGCAGCCGCCGGGTACCCCACTCCTGCCACCTCTGGACGGCAGGGGAAGGGGCAGAGGCAACAGCGCGGGGATCCCACGACATCCGGGGGAACTCCGCAGCCCCAGAAAAAGGGTTTGGGGGCGGCTGGGACTCGCGCGCCTTCAAGGAGGACCAGCGCCAGGAAACCGAGGCGTGGTCCAAGGTGGTAGGTCGCAAAGCCAAGAAGGCAGAGGCGGCGAAGAAGAAGGGTGTGGAGATGCCCCCCCCCCCCCCCGCTGGCGAAGAAGACGGGGAGGATGACGACGGCCGGGACGACAAATCCCCGGCCGCACGAAAGGAGGGAACCGCGGGGGGCAAGGCGACAAAAGAGGCCACAAAGAAGCCCCGCCTCGCCCGCCCCCCCAAAACCTCGGCGGTCACGCTAGCGGTCGCGCCCGCGGCGAAGACCACCTGCTGTGAGGCCATGATCAGGACCAGGCAGGAGGTCGACCTCGCGGAGATCGGCATCACCGATCTCCGGCCCAGGCGCGCGGCCACCGGCGGTCTCGTCCTGGAGATAGCCGCGACGGAGAGGGCGGCAAAGGCGGCGGCCCTGGTTAGCCGCCTCAAAACTGTGTGCCGCGGGTCCGATGAGGTTAGGTTGGCGTGCCCAGTTAAGATGGGCGAGATCCGCCTCATAGGGCTCGACGATTCGGTCACCGCGGAGCAGGTCAAGGTGGGGGAGATTCGCGCCCCACCCCGTGGCCTGGGGATGGCCTGGGTGAGGTGCCCCCTCACTCCAGCCAACAAGGTCGTCGACGCGGGGAGGCTGAGGGTCGGCTAGTCCTCAGCACGGGTCGAGGCCCTGGCGGCTCGCCCCCTGCAATGCTACCGCTACCTGGAGACTGGACATGTCAGGCAGCGGTGTCCCTGCGGGGTCGATCGTTCGGATCTCTCCTTCAACTGCGGCGATCTGGACCATCGAGCCAGTGGCTGTACGGTCCCGCCGCGGTGCCCCCTGTGCACCGATTCAGGGCGGCCCGCGGGGCACAGGATGGGTACCAGAGGATGCCCGTCGGTCTCCGCGAAGAAAGGGCGGAAGGAGTCCGCCAAAAAGACGAGCGCGAAGTAGTCCCCGGCTGCATCGCCCACTGGGGTAGCGGGCCCCAGCAACGCAGGAGCAGTTGTGGAGGCAGCGGTGGAGCCGGCGCGCAATGGGGCCTAAGGGTCCTTTCCTGCAGGCCAACATCAACCACTCGGCCGGGGCGCAGGACCTTTTGCTACAAACCCTGGCCGAGTGGCAGATTGAGGTTGCGGTGGTGTCGGAGCCGTACCGCGTACTGGACCGACCCAACTGGTTCGGCGACGCGGCGGGCTCCGTCGCCATCGTCCTGGGGGGTCGGCACGTCCCCCCGCCCACCGATGTCTTAGCACGGGGGCGGAGTTTCGTGGCCGTTGACTGGGGGGGGGGGGTTGCAGTGGTGGGCGTGTACGCGCCGCCCAGCTGGTCCCTGGAGCGGTTCGAGGAGTTCCTGGACCGGGTGGGGAGCGTTGTGGTTAGCTCCCACACCCGGCCGACGTTGGTCCTCGGGGATTTCAACTCCAAGGCCGAAGCCTGGGGGTCCCCGAGGACCGACGCGAGAGGTGGGGCGGTACTGCTCTGGGCGGCTGGCGCGGGGCTCCTGCTCCTGAACAGGGGCTCCGCCAGCACCTGCGTTCGGGCTCAGGGGGAATCCATTGTGGATCTGGACTGGGCGTCCCCTGTGGACTGGCGCATGGAGCAAAATTGGAGGGTGGCGGCGAGGGAGACGCTGAGTGATCATCTATACATCACCTTCGGCTACTCCCTCCCAGCCGGCCCCCGGCCGGCGCGTGGCCCGCCACTGCGTCGCTGGGTGCTGAGGAGGCTGGACAAGGACATGCTGATGGCCGCAGCCCTTGCCGTGGCCTGGCCAGCTCTTCCGGCCGGGCCGGTCATGGACGTTGAGGGGGAGACCAAGTGGTGCCGGGGGGCGATGACCGCAATATGCGACACCGCCATGCCCCGGGCCCCGCGCTTGCCCCCCCGGAGGGCTGTGTACTGGTGGTCGGGCGACATTGCGGATCTCCGATCCGAGTAACCGCACGCCCGGCGTCAGTGGCAGAGCGCCCGAAGGGCTCGAGTCCGCGACCCGGCGAGGGAGGATCTGATGAGGGGCACATACCAGGTCTGCGTGGTAGCCCTGAGGTAGGCCATCAGGGACGCGAAATCCCGGGCGTTGGAGGAGCTCCAGCGCTCTCTGGACGAGGACCCGTCGGTGTGCCCTTACCGGATGGTCATGGCCAAGCTCCGCGCACGGGCGCCCCCAGTCTCGGAGCGCCTGGACCCCCAGCTGCTGATGCGGGTATTAGAAACCATCTTTCCCCGTTCCGGGGGAACGTCGCACCCGCGCCACCGGCAAGGGCCGGCGGAGCCCGTCGCCTGGTCCGCCGACCTGGGGGTCACAGAGGAGGAGCTGGACGATGCCGTCAGAAGGCTCGGGGCCAAGGACACCGCCCCGGGCCCGGACGGCATCCCGGGCCGCGCCTGGGTTATCGCGTCCGGCATCCTAGGTGCGAGGCTGTGCCGCCTCTTCCGCGCCGCTTTGGAGCAGGGGGTGTTCCCCTCGATTTGGAAGGAGGGGCGGCTGGTCCTCCTCCGAAAGGACGGACGGCCTGCAGATTCTCCCTCTGCGTACCGGCCCATTGTACTGTTGGACGAGGTGGGAAAGCTCTTCGAGCGTGTCATCGCAAACCGCCTCGTCCACCACCTGTCGAGCGTTGGCCCCGATCTGGCCGACATCCAGTTCGGGTTTCGCGAGGGTCGCAGCACCATCGACTCTATCCAGCGGGTGTGCACCCTCGCCGAGTCGGCTACGTCCCGCGGTGGGGTGGCGCTGGGCGTCTCTTTGGACGTTACAAACGCGTTCAACACCCTGTCCCATGGGACGATACGGGGGGCGCTGGTTCACCACAACGTCCCCCCGTATCTGCCGAGGATCATCGGGGCCTTCCTGGATGGCAGGTGGATACTGTACACGGGGCGGGACGGTACGCTGCACTGGAGGGAGGTCGACTGCGGAGTGCCCGAGGGGTCCAAACTGGGCCGCCCCTTATGGAACGTGGGGCACAACGCGGCACTGCGGGAGGATCACCCGCCCGGTGTGTGGGCCACGGTATTCGCAGATGACTACTACCTGCTGGCCACCGGGCGGGACTGGTTGAGGACCTGCCGCCGTGCCAAGGTGGGGGTCGCCATCGTGCGAAGAATGATCCGGGCGCTGGGTCTGGCGCTGGCTCCTCACAAGACCGAGGCCATGTGGTTCTTCGAGCCTCGGCTTGGGGTAGCCCCTCCGGCCCAACTCTGGCTCGAGGTCCACCGGTGCCGGATCGTGATCGGCCGGGGTCTTCGATACCTCGGTCTGTATCTCGACAGCCACTGGCGGTTCGATGTTCACTTCGACCGCCTGGCTCCCCGATTGGAACAGGTGGCGACCAATCTTGGCCGCCTGTTGCCCAACCTCGGGGGGCCGGGAGTGAGGATTCGCCGCCTATACGTGGGAAACGTGCGGTCCATAGCCCTATACGGGGCTCCGATATGGGCCGGCGATCTGGCGGTCAGTAGGCACAGTTGCACTCTGCTGCGGCGGGTGGAGCGCCGGCTGGCCATCAGGGTCGTGCGGGGCTACTGGTAATCGCGAGCCCTCCGCCAGGCCGAGGAGGACCCGCCGGGGCCGACGGTCGAGGAACACCGGAGCCAGGCCCGACTGGTCGCGGCGGAAAGGTGGCAGAGATCCCTAACAGTGGGGGCTTCCGCCGGAACCCGCGCCGTCGGCGCGGTCCTGCCGATGATATCGGAGTGGCGGGACCGCGGCCACGGCGCCCTGTCGTTCCGGGTCACGCAGATGTTCTCCGGACACGGAGTGTTCGGGGAGTTCCTGTGCCGGAGGAACAGGGAATGGACGCCCCACTGTTGGCTCTGTGGGGCGGCGCAGGACGCCGCACAGCACACGCTGGCGGAGTGCCCGGTGTTTGCGGTGGCCTGCCACGCCCTGACGGCAGAAACAGAGGAGGATCTCTCGCCGGCAGGCGTCGTGAGACAGATGCTTGCCGGCGAGACAGAATGGAGGGCCATGACCACCTTCTGCGAGGAGGTCATGGCCCTCAAGGAGAGGTCGCGGACGTGGGACGCGACGACGTCGCAGGGATCCGCCGCCATAAGGGGTGCGGGGGTGGGCGGCTTTCGCTATTTGCCCCCCCGGCGCGACGGATGCGGGACGGGGTAGTGTAGCGGGTGGGCCCGCGTGCCCTCCCGCCTCCTGGGGAGATTATACGGGGGGTGTTCCTTGTGGCGGTGGGAGTGGTCGCGGTGTACCCTCCCGCCCCGGACGAAATGAGCCCGGACCCCGGTCGGACCCGAGGGCGGGCGGGTGGGGTCCCCGTTCTCAATCGTCCGCCTCTGGAGGGCCGGGTGACTCCGGGCGGAGAGTGGCGTCTCCCTCCCACGCTGGGAGTGGCGCTGGCCCCCGCAGGGGGGGTGCAGCGGAGCCGAGGGAGTCCCCCTGGAGGGTGTCCGGCCACGGCTCACCGCAGCCCACAGGGGGACGACTCGGCGGGCCGTAGGCGCCCTGTCTGGGCGCCATTGCACGCGCACCCGGGGTGTAGCCGGCACCGGAAGCCGGCGGAGCGAAGGACAGCGCCCGACCTTCCTCGCGGGCGGGCGACGGTTGCTCCTCCCCGTAAACTGTGAGGAGATCGAGGCGCGGGGACTGCAGGAGGCACGGGCTGGGGGGCCCGGCCGCCATTGCGCGCAGCCCCCCGCGATGGAGCCGGCACCGAGTGCGACCCCTGCTGCCGGCTGGGGGAGTTATTACTCCTCCGGTGAGGGGCGCTTTCAGCGCACGTCGGCGGAGACTCCGGAGTTATAGTAATCAGGTCCCGGAGCCTCTGCCATACGCCAGAGGAGGTCGCCGTGGGGTTTTAGTCAGTAGGAATCTGACACTCCCCCGCTGTCCTCCCCTACGGGTGGTGGGGGGTCTTATGTAAGATTTCCCCACGAAAAACAAAAATGGTTGGATTCCCGCTCGACGCGTCGAGGAGAGCGGACGTGTTTCGTGGTCGCTCCGTGGTTAGATTTTCAACGCGGTGGATAGCGGCCTAGTTATTCGCGTTGTTTGGTAAAATCATTTTTATTTGTGTTCGGAAGTGCTATTGTGTCGTTTTTTGATTAAATATTGTGTTAATTTATTGTTAAATAACGAAAACGTGATGTGCGTGTTACGCAGCGTTTCGACGTCGTGTTTTCGGTGTTCGGGTGTTAATTATAAACATTGGACATTATTTAAGGATAATTTTCATAAATTGGAAACGATTCGCAGCGAAATTCCTCGTTTTTTGGAGCCACAGCTCCAAAACTACGGGTCTGATCAAAAAATGTCGTACAACATAAATAGTAGGAAATTTAATTTCCTACAAACAAGGTCTCCTACGATTTTCCCATAGCTCGCACCGTTTCCGAGATATTTGCAGATATACTTCAAGGAAAGGGGCGTCACGCACATATTCCGAGATATTTCTTCTTCTTCTTCTTCTTCTTCTTCTGCACAGCTGCGCTGGAAGTGGCACTTACAGCTGGGAATAGTGAATACAGCTTAGAATAGTGCAGAGTTACCTCAAAGAAAGGGGCCACAGTGTTTCTTCTTCCTTACAATGTTGGTACGGCTTCGGAACTTTTAAATATCTCGATACATCTCGAAAACTACGCATCTGATCAAAAAATCTCATAGAACGTACACTGATCTGTAGGAAGGTATCAGTATATTACATTATATCTAATGTAGATATACTAACAATGATATTGTTATTAAATGTACATTGATCTGTAGTAACGAACCAGTATATTACATTATATCGAATGTAGATATACTAATAACGATATTGTTATTAATTGTATATTACATATCTAATGCAGATATAGTAATAATGATATTGTTATTAAATGTGTATTACATATGTAATGCAGATAGAGTAATAACGATATTGTTATTAAATGTTCCTTGATCTATTGGAAGGTATCAAGATATTACATTACATCTAATGTAGATGTAGTAATAATGATGTTGTTATTCAATGTATATTACATATCTAATGCAGACATAGTAATAATGATATTGTTATTAATTGTATATTACATACCTAATATAGATATACTAATAATAATATTGTTATTAAATGTATATTATATATCTAATGCAGATATAGTAATAATGATATTGTTATTAAATGTATATTACATATCTAATGCACATATAGGAATAATGATATTATTACTAATTGTACACTGAACTGTAGGAAGGTATCAGTGTATCACATTATATCTAATGTAGATAAAGTAATAATGATATTGTTATTAAATGTACATTGATCTGTAGTAACGAATCAGTATATTACATTATATCTAATGTAGATATACTAATAATGATATTGTTATTAAATGTACATTGATCTGTATGAAGTAATCAGTATATTAAATTATTTCTAACGTAGATATAGTAATAATGACATTCTTATCTTTATATAGATATTTCTTCTGTGCGCGTGTATGTGACTGAACTCCTCTTAAACATTTTTTGATCAGATGCGCAGTTTTCGAGATATAGCGTGATATTTAAACGTTCCAAAGCCGTACCAACATTATAAGCAAGAAGAAACACTGTCCCCCCTTTCTTTGAGGTAACTCTGCACCATTCCAAGCTGTATTCACTATTCCCAGCTGTAAATGCCACTGCCAGCGCAGCTGTGCAGAAGAAGAACAAGAAGAAGAAGAAATATCTCGGAATATGTGCGTGACTCCCCTTTCCTTGAGGTAAATCTGCAAATATCTCGGAAACGGTGCGAGCTGTGGCAAAATGTTAAGTGACCTTTTTGTGTAGGAATTTAAATTTCCTATTATTTATGTTCTATGCCATTTTCTGATCAGATGCGAAGTTTTCGAGATATATCGAGATATTTAAAAGTTCCGAAGCCGTACTAACATTATAAGGATGAAGAAACACTGTGGCCCCTTTCTTTGAGGTAACTCTGCACTATTCTAAGCTGTATTCACTATTCCGAGCTGTAAGTGCCACTGCCAGCGCAGCTGTGCAGAAGAAGAACAAGAAGAAGAAGAAATATCTCGGAATACAGTAAAACTTGGATATATGCAACAAACATTAGGACCCAGGCGTTGCATATATCCAGTCGAGGTGTCGAATCTCGGGTTACACGCGACGAGCAGCCAAGCGTGAATGTAGAAAAGGACAGACAGTGGTGGAAAGAGAGAGGTCCGATGATCAAAGGAAAGAGCCGAAACGTATCGGTGTGACTAATACTAATTCAACTTTAAAACTTTTTTATTTTTGACTTTTTTTTACTGAAACTTTTACTAACGCATTGGTGAAATTTTTCTGATTAAAATGATACCAAACACGATATAGTTTGAATTATAATTACTTGCTAAAATTGATGTTAAAAGTTGGCGAAAAGCAAAGGAGGATTGGAAATAAAAACCGGTTGTGGCGTCGACTCGGGTTTCAAACGTTGCATATATCCAAGCGAGGTGTCGATTCTGGGCATTTAAACGTTGCATATATCCAAGCGAGGTGTCGATTCTGGGCATTTAAACGTTGCAAATATCCAAGCGAGGTGTCGATTCTGGGCATTTAATGTTGCATATATCCAAGCGAAGTGTCGATTCTGCGTCCGTACAAATCGTTTGTACCGTGCCGCGTTACCTATTCTACGTTCGTACATAACATGCGACGTGTTGCATGTTGCATGTTGCGTGTTTCATGTATCTTTGGTGTACGGCCTGCCTTATACATATGTAGCCAAATCATATCGTGTTTGGTACCATTTTAATCAGAAAAATCTCACAAATGCATTAGTAAAAGTTTCATTAAGAAAAAGTTAAAAATAAAAAAGTTTTATCGTTCAATTAGTATTAGTCACATCGATATTACGGTCGGATCATATTACACGGGTTCCTCGCCGAGCGGCTCGGTTCGGCTTAGGGGGATCCCCCCAAGTGGAGGGGATAGCGATGTTGCATATATCCAGACAAACTTTTGTTGCATATATCCAGGTTTTACTGTATGTGCGTGACGCCCCTTTCCTTGAGGTAAATCTGCAAATATCTCGGAAACGGTGCGAGCTATGGCAAAATGTTAAGAGACCTTTTTTGGTGGAAATGAAATTTCCTACTATTTATGTTGTACGACATTTTTTGATCCGATGCGTAGTTTTGGAGCTATGGCTTCAAAAAACGCGGCATTTTACAGCGAATCGTTTCCAATTTACGAAAATTATCCTTAAATAATGTCCAATGTTTGTAATTAACACCCCGAACACCGGAAACACGACGTCGAAATGCCGCGTAACACGCACATCACGTTTTCGTTATTTAACAATAAATTAACATAATATTTAATCAAAAAACGACACAATAGCACTTCCGTACACATAATAAAAATGATTTTACCAAAAAACGCGAATAACTAAACCGCTATCCACCGCGTTGAAAATCTAACCACGGAGCGACCACGAAACATGTCCGCTCTCCTCGACGCGTCGAGCGGGAATCCAACCTTTTTTTTTTCTTTTCGTGGGGAAATCTTACATAAGACCCCCTGCCACCCGTGGGGGAGGGCAGCGGGGGAGTGTCAGATTCCTACTGACTAAAACCCCACGGCGACCTCCTCTGGCGTATGGCAGAGGCTCCGGACCGCCCGTACCGCCTGCAGTCCCCGCGCCTCGATCTCCTCACAGGCTACGGGGAGGAGCAGCCCCTCCCCCGCCCACGAGGAAGGTCGGGCGCTGTCCTTCGCTCCGCCGGCTTCCGGTGCCGGCTACACCCCGGGTCCGCGTGCAATGGCGCCCAAACAGGGTGCCTGTGGCCCGCCGAGTCGTCCCCCTGTGGGCTGCGGTGATCCGTGGCCGGCCACCCTCCAGGGGGATTCCCTCGGCTCCGCTGCACACGCCTGCGGGGGCCAGCGCCACTCCCAGCGTGGGAGGGAGACGCCACTCTCCGCCCGGAGACACCCTGCCCCCCAGAGGCGGACGGAGAGGGGCCCCCGATTGAGAACGGGGGACCCCACCCGCCCGCCCCGGGTCCGACCGGGGTCCGTGCTCATTTCGTCCGGGGCGGGAGGGTACACCGCCACCCCTCCCACCCCCACCTCCCCACGAGGCGGGAGGGCACACGGGCATCAGTCGCGCAGCCGTCGCGCCGGGGGGGCAAATAGCGAAAGCCGCCATCTCCCCCCCCCCCCCGCACCCCTATGGCGGCGGATCCCTGCGACGTCGTCGCGTCCCACGTCCGCGACCTCTCCGAGCGGGATCGTACCTTTCACGATCCCGCTCGGACCTCTCCTTGAGGGCCATGATCTCCTCGCAGAAGGGGGTCACGGCCCTCCATTCTGTCTCGCCGGCAAGCATCTGTCTCCCGACGCCTGCCGGCGAGAGATCCTCCCCCATTTCTGCCGTCGGGGCGTGGCGGGCCACCGCAAACACCAGCGTGTGCTGTGCGGCGTCCCGCGCCGCACCTCAGAGCCAACAGTGGTGGGTCCATTCCCTGTTCCTCCGGCACAGGAACTCCCCGAACACCCCGTGTCCGGAGAGCACCTGCGTGACCCGGAACGACAGTGAGCCGTGGCCGCGGTCCCGCCACTCCGATATCATCGGCAGGACCGCCCCGACGGCGCGGGTTACGGCGGCAGACTCCTCTGTTCTGGATCTCTGCCGCCGCGACCAGTCGGGCCTGGCTCCGGTGTACCTCGACCGTCGGCCCCGGCAGGTCCTCCCCGGCGTGGCGGAGGGCTCGCGAATACCAGTATGTACTGGATTCGACCTCCGCCTGGTACCGGAGTGGGATGAGACCCGCCAGGACCATCGCCCCCTCGTAGGAGATCGTGCAGTAGCCCCCCACGATCCTGATGGCCAGCCGGCGCTCCACCCAACGCAGCAGAGTGCAGCTGTGCCTGCTGACCGCCAGATCGCCGGCCCATATCGGAGCCCCGTACAGGGCTATGGATCGGACGATTCCCACGTATAGGCGGCGAACGCTCACTCCCGGCCCCCCGAGGTTGGGCAACAGGCGGCCAAGATCGGTCGCCACCTGTTCCAATCGGGGAGCCGGGCGGTCGAAGTGAACATCGAACCGCCAGTGGCTGTCGAGATACAGACCGAGGTATCGAAGACCCCGGCCGATCACGATCCGGCACCCTTCGACCTCGAGCCAGAGATGGGCCGGAGGGGCTACCCCACGCCGAGGCTCGAAGAACCACATGGCCTCGGTCTTGTGAGGAGCCAGCGCCAGACCCAGCGCCCGGATCGCTCTTCGCACGATGGCGACCCCCACCTCGGCACGCCGGCAGGTCCTCAACCAGTCTCGCCCGGTGGCCAGCAGGTAGTAGTCATCTGCGAATACCGCGGCCCACACCCCGGGCGGGAGGATCACCCGCAGCGCCGCGTTGTACCCCACGTTCCATAAGGGGGTCCCAGTTTGGACCCCTGGGGCACTCCGCAGTCGACCTCCCTCCATGGCAGCATACCGTCCTGGCCCGTGTACAGTATCCACCTGCCATCCAGGAAGGCCCCGATGATCCTCTGCAGATACGGGGGGACGTTGTGGTGAACCAGCGCCCCCCGTATCGTCCCATTGGGCAGGGTGTTGAACGCGTTTGTAACGTCCAAGGAGACGCCAGCGCCACCCCACCCCGGGACGTAGCCGACTCGGCGAGGGTGCGCACCCGCTGGATAGCGTCGATGGTGCTGCGACCCTCGCGAAACCCGAACTGGATGTCGGCCAGATCGGGGCCAACGCTCGATAGGTGTTGGACGAGGCGGTTTGCGATGACCGGCTCGAAGAGCTTTCCCACTTCGTCCAACAGCACAATGGGCTGGTACGCAGAGGGAGAATCTGCGGGCCGTCCGTCCTTTCGGAGGAGGATCAGCCGCCCCTCCTTCCAAATCGAGGGGAACACCCCCTGCACCAAAGCGGCGCTGAAGAGGCGGCGCAGCCTCGGACCTACGATGCCGGACGCGATAACCCAGGCGCGGCCGGGGATGCCGTCCGGGCCCGGGGCATGGCGGTGTCGCATATTGCGGTCATCGCCTCCCGGAACCGCTTGGCCTCCCCCTCAACGGCCGCGACCGGCCCGGCCGGAAGAGCAGGCCAGGCCACGGCTTGGGCTGCGGCCATCAGCATGTCCTTATCCAGCTTCCTCAGCACCCAGCGACGCAGTGGGGGGCCACGCGCCGGCCGGGGGGCGGCGGGGAGGGAGTAGCCGAAGGTGATGTATAGATGATCACTCAGCGTCTCCCTCGCCGCCACCCTCCAATTTTACACCATGCGCCTGGCCACAGGGAACGCCTAGCCCAGATCCACAATGGATTCCCCCTGAGCCCGAACGCAGGTGCTGGAGGAGCCCCGGATCAGGAGCAGGAGCCCCGCGGCAGCCGCGCAGAGCAGTACCGCCCCTCCTCTCGCTTCGGTCCTCGGGGACCCCTAGGCTTCGGCCTTGGAGTTGAAATTCCCGAGGACCAATGTCGGCCGGGTGTGGGAGCTAACCACTACGCTCCCCACCCGGTCCAGGAGCTCCTCGAACCGCTCCAGGGACCAGCTGGGCGGCGCGTACACGCCCACCACTGCTACGCCCCCCCAGTCAACAGCCACAAAACCCCGCCCCCGTGCTAAGACATCAGCGTGCGGGGGGACGTGCCGACACCCCAGGACGATGGCGACGGTGCCCGCCGTGTCGCCGAACCAGTTGGGTCGGTCCAGTACGCGGTACGGCTCCGACACCACCGCAACCTCAATCTGCCACTCGGCCAGGGTTTGTAGCAAAAGGTCCTGCGCCCCGGCCGAGTGGTTGATGTTGGCCTGCAGGAAAGGACCCTTAGGCCCCATTGCGCGCCGGCTCCACCGCTGCCCCCACAGCTGCTCCTGCGTTGCTGGGGCCCGCTACCCCAGTGGGCGATGCAGCCGTGGACTGCTTCGCGCTCGTCTTTTTGGCGGACTGCTTCCGCCCTTTCTTTGCGGTGACCGACGGGCATCCTCTGGTCTCCATCCTGTGCCCCGCAGGCCGCCCTGAATCGGTGCACAGGGGGCACCGCGGCGGGGCCATACAGCCACTGGCTCGATGGTCCAGATCGGCGCAGTTGAAGCAGCGATCCGAAAGATCGACCCCGCAGGGACACCGCTGCCTGACATGTCCAGTCTCCAGGAAGCGGTAGCACTGCAGGGGGCGAGCCGCCAGGGCCTCGACCCGTGCTGAGGACCAGCCGACCCTCAGCCTCCCAGCGTCGACGACCTTGTTGGCTGTGGTGAGGGGGCACCTCACCCAGACCCTCCCCCGGCGACGGGGTGTGGCGCGAATCTCCCCCACCGTGACCTGCTCCGCGGTGCAGGCTCCTCCGGTTGCCACAGCCGCTGCTACCTCCTCCCGGGGGACCGAATCGTCGAGCCCGATGAGGCGGATCTCGCCCATCTTAACTGGGCACGCCACCCTAACCTCATCGGACCCGCGGAACAGTTTGGAGGCGGCTAGCTAGGGCCGCCGCCTTTGCCGCCCTCTCCGTCCCGGCAATCTCCAGCACGAGACCGCCTGTGGCCGCGCGCCTGGGGCGGAGATCGGTGATGCCGATCTCCGCGAGGTCGACCTCCTGCCTGGCCCTGATCATGGCCTAACAGCAGGTGGTCTTCGCCCCGGGCGCGACCGTTAGCGTGACCGCCGAGGTTTTGGGGGGCGGGCGAGGCGGGGCTTCTTTGTGGCCTCCTTTGTCGCCTTGCACCCCGCGGTTCCCACCTTTCGTGCGGCGGGGGGGTTTGTCGTCCCGGCCGTCGTCCTCCTCCCCGTCTTCTTCGCCGGTGGCGGAGGGGGGGCCATCTACACACCCTTCTTCTTCGCCGCCTCTGCCTTCTTGGCTTTGCGGCCTACCACCTTGGACCACGCCTCGGTCTCCTGGCGGTGGTCCTCCTGGATTTTTGCCATCCTGTCGGCAGCGAACGAGCCGTAGGAGGCCGTAGGGCGGGAAGGCGCGCGAGTCCCAGCCGCCCCCGAACCCTTTTTCTGGAGCTGCGCAGTTCCCCCGGATGTTGTGGGATCCCCGCGCTGTTGCCTCGGCCCCTTCCCCTGCAGTCCAGAGGTGGCAGGAGGGGAGCACCCGGCGGCGCCCGCCGGGGGGCGGCGCCGAGCCCGCTCCCCAACGGGCTCCCGCAGGAGGTCGGCCACGCTCCGCGCGACGAGGGCAGCGATGCCATCCACGAGCGCGACCGTCCGCGACGCCCCGGCCCCCCCACTTGGCGGTCGGGGCCTCGTGCTCGGTGGGGTCGTCCACGGCCCGCCCCACTGCGGTCGCGGCAGGCGACGGTGAACGCACCGGGGCGGGGTGCTCCGTCTCCTCCAACGTGGTAGCCCTCCGACAGCTCCTCTTCGGCCGGGCCTCATGCTCCTACGGGGACGCCGGCCGCGAAGCCTTCCTGGTGCCAGGGGCGGCCGGGGCTTCTACCGCCGGGGGCCTCTCGCGCAGAGCCTCGAGCTCCCGCCGCAATCTCCTCCCCTTGTGACCCTATTTTGTCGTCGCTGAGCTGTAATTGGGCCCTGAGCAGGAGCTCAGCGAGGACCGTTTCGTGGTCGTCGCGGTGCCGCGCGGCTCTCAGCTCCAGCTCGTTTACGACCGCCACCACGTCGCGGGATGCCTCCCTGAGGGCACGGACACACGTGCCCTTCAGGGTGTCCTTTACGGCGCCCTCCATGGCGCGCGGCACACGGTCTGGCAAGGGGAGGTGGCGCACCTCCCGCGCAATTTCCTCCGCCTCCCTCAGCTTCAGGGCCGACCGGCTTGGCTGGCGGGGGGCCGCGCCGACGTCCAGTAGCTCCCTAGTTGCATGGAGCTGCATCTCCTCCCGCTGTAGGCGCAGGAATTCTCCTTTCTTCGCGGCAAGGGCCACGTAGTTCCCCGATGTATGAGGGCGTCCCCTCTTTGCCGCAGCCGAGGTTTTGGGGGTCGTGGGCGGCACCGAGATCACCGACCCATTCGACTCCTCCTCGCTGTCAACCGGCTGTCGCCAGAATCCCCTATCAGAGGCAGCAGAAGAAGCCCTGGTGCCCCTGGTGGATCTCGCCGACATCGGTCGCGCCCTTCTGGCCCGAGCGGGAGCCGCGGCACTACTGGGCTCCGGCTGAGCCGTCTCCTCATCCCTCGCCGACCTGACCGTGTCAGGTTCCCTTGCCTGGTTTGTCATCGTTTCGTCCCGTCCTGCGTTTTGTTTTTGGTTTGTAGAATTTTCCGGTTTCGTCCCACTAGTAGGTTGGATCCTAGGTCCGCCCAGGCAGAGCCGCCTTACCTGGGTAAGGCAGATACACCCGGGCGGTCGCCAGGTACTCCAGGGTTGGTCGCTAGCGACTGGTGCACCCACCAGCCACCCCTGGTGCTCACTCCAGGGGCACCCTCCTCACCGCGTGCCGCAGCTTGCGGCTGGGGATTTTTGAAGAGATTGTCATCCTCGCAGGCCGGCCGGTTAAGGCAAGCCTCCCGTTCCAGCGAAACGTGACCACTGGATTACGGTATAATTGCTAGGGCACTCCGGGTTCGCTACCCGCACCAGACTGCCACGCAGCCTGGCCCCTGGAGAACTCAACGACGCCGCTGCAACCTTCATCGCCTCTCAGCCATGGACCTTACCGGCATGGTGGTACCTTCCAGAGTCCAAAGGCCGTAGCCCAAGGACCCCGCCGGCATCGCCCCAAGTCCTCATTGAGGCCATTCCAGCGGCAGCGATCGTCCCCCTTTCATTCGCCTTGTACGACAGGCAGGGGTTACCGTGTCTGTATTCTATCCCCCAGTCACAGGGGAGGTTTTAATGGGCTTTCCTTCCCTTGGTGTTTGGTCCGCGGGAGCTATCGCTCCTACCCTCCATGCGCTGCGAAAAGTGCATGGCGAGTATTCCCCTATCCACCACCTGGAGACGCGCCACGTCGGGGTATCACCTCCCCGCCTATCCTGGATAACCAGGTAAGTCCGTGTAGCGGGAATCCAACCTAGCCTAACCTTTTTTTTTTTTTTTACGTGGGGGAAATCTTCGAAAGACGCCATGCGCTAGGCACCATGGGGCATCTGCGGATCCACGCCGTTGCACCTCCGATCTTGCGGTAGGACATTTTCAACCTGAGCAGTACACGCAGGAATTTTTCTTCAGCAACGATCGGCACCGGGGCATCCTCCAGGAACGCGCCTTCCCAGCGTGACCGCACCACCTCTTCGCCTGCCTAGCACTATTGCCAGGACAGGGGTTCCTCTTCAGCACGGCCAGGACAGGGACATCATATCTCCACAGTTGACCGTGCCCGTCTTCGTCCTCCTGGTAGGTTGATAATGATGATGTGGCTTATCCTAGATGTCATCACGCCCACCTGACCTTTCACGAGGACAGGCCATTTTTCTTCAGCGACGATCGGCACCGGGGGGACATCCTCAAGGATCACACCATCCCGGCGTGCCCGCGCCACCTCTTCGCCTGCCTAGCATTTTGCCAGGACAGGGGTTCCTCTTCGACCACGGCCAGGACCGGGACATCTTGCCTCCCGTTGACCGTGCCATGTCTTGGTCCACCTTGTAGGATGCTGAAGATGTGCATTTTCCCTGATGTCATCTCTCCCATCTAACCCCTACCAGGATAGGCCATTTTCCTCTTCGGCACAGCCAGGTTCCGGGGCAAATCCTTTCCCCGGTTGACTGTGCCACGCCTTCGTAGACTGCAATCCTCATTGACACATTCCATCTTCACCTACACTTACTCACACCAACCCCTAATAAAGCCTCAAAAGCCGGTAACCTTATTGGCTACTGTAATACCTAAGTGCCTGAACGCTGAAATTGAATCCAATAAGGAAAGCATGCAAACCAGCCATAAAGAAAAAACAAGCAACCGTGAACCGAGCATAATCATGTAGACCCCCTCCCAAGGAACAGCAGCAATCATACCAACCCCTAAAAAGAACCCATCGAAGCATGCTCATCGCGTGACGCCATTATGCCGCCAAATATATGAATGTACAGTCATATAGAAAAGAGAAGAGAAGCGAAATAAACTAAATATACGAAAATAATAGATCACTTAAACAGAACATATGCCACAACATAACATAACATAATATAGTGCAACAGGGCGCAGCATTTCACACATAACGGGACAAGCAAAAAATCCGCAATAGGACCCAAATAATCAATAATTAAATTAAATAGTTCGATCCCATGCAACCCCCCACTGCACCCGTTATTTGCAAAATTAAAACAAACATAAATAACCAAGAGTATAATAATGAAGAAGATAGGTAATCAAGACAGACCCGTCAGGTAATAAGCATAGACTATACAAGCTAATCGTTTGAAACCTAAATTTACATCGCAATTGATTTCACAAGAGCATTATTGATCACGAAAAACAAATAAGTAGGTGCCCAGTATTAGTAAAGGAATAACATGTAAAGTATCTGAAATAAATTATAGCAGAAGCAAGTAAACGTACATCAACCGTCGCGACATCCTGCGAGCAAACACGCAAAATGACCAACAATCGACCGGTAAGCAGCAAACTCGCCAGAGTCAATTAACAAACGTAAAACGTAAAAGTTATCCTATGTAGGCATGTATCGTCATGAGACACCACAATACCGAGTTGGCATTTTCTTACCACACGATGAAATCAATCGCACCAAAGAGAGTGACAGTAAAATATCACCTACTATAGAAAATTTAGAAAAAGTGTAAATTTAACAGGGCACAAACAGTGCATCAGACAACTACAACTGCATAAACCGTCAATATCACAACACCAAAATCAGCATATTGTCATCGCGCAGAATTGATAGATTTAAATTTAAAGCAATTTAAACCCTCAATAATGTCATAAAGAAAAGCATCGTGATGCGATATCCGAATTTTATTAATTTATAAATAAGGCATAATCGCGCGTCCTCAACACGTTTACCCATTCCTACAAGATTAATCAAAACTACAAGGTATTGAAATTATAATTATAAGATTATTAGGAACTACACACCAAAATACCTAAAATAATGAAGTAGCAAGGACAACCCATCCTTTATAAGATAGCAATAAGGAACGTAGCTAGGTAAATAACAACAGATTAATAATCGAGACATCTCCATGTATTATAGCCAAAGCAATTACTTCCAAAATCCCAGATCCTATCAAGAACTAAATGTACTAAATGAAATCAATACGTCCATCAAAACCAGTCAATAACAATTCAAATTGACACAAAAGATGATAAAATACTAACCGTAATAGGGGGAAAGTAGAGAAGCTAAGGAATATAAGGGCATAACGTCCAACTATAGAATAATAGATTAATAAATTAATAGATTAATAGACTAATAATGTAAAAGCGATGAAACGATGGAACGAGTAGCTGTAGTAATCCGATAAAAGGTCAGTCGGCCGGAGGAATGTAATAATAATGGGTAGCGAATAGTAGAATGCGCCATCAATCACTCAAGTTCATTGCACACACAAACTACCCAATCTCCGCCGCACTAAGTGACCCAGTAAACCACAATTCAACAAGAAATGTCAACAAAACCGAGTATTCCATTAAAGCATTGCAATAGGTAAACAACTAATTATTCTCAAAATATGCACCATAGCCACGCTTTCCCGCTCCATCTAACCACTGAAATTCCAAAAGGAGGGTGGCAGTAAAAATAAAAGTAATACTAATACTACACCCAATATCAAATAAAAACAACTTTATTATGAAATACACATAATGTATAATATATATATGAATCAATGAAGAATAAGAACAGAACACACACAGATAAAATCAAGTCTTCTCATGACAGCAGAGAGCGTAGCAGCCAATACATACGAATGGAGTGAGTAATTTATTTAGTCAATCAATCCCATACAATTCATTTCATACCAAGCCATGCACCTGTCACTTGCAGACACAGCCATAGAAGTAAACACGTACAATCACTGACCGCAATAATAATCGAGATAGGAAACCGATGCAACCCAGCATGCAACGTTCATAGATCACACAAACCCATCGTTTGAAACTAAAATTAATCTTACGATTTATTAGCAAAAATATAACGATCATGTAATATTGAGATGAAAAGATACTAAGTGCAAAATATATAATTATTAAATGAAAGAATAATATCAAAAGAATTTAGATAAATTGATAACAACTCAACAACAAGAGCAAGTAAACGCGCATCTACCGTAGCGACATCTGACGAGTAGACGTGCAAAATGACCATCAATCAGACGGTAATCGAAACATTATCCTATGTAAGCATATACCGCCCCAGAACCTTGTCATAGCAGGCATTCACTTATTATACCATGAAAACAATTACCCAAGTGCAAATGATAACAAAATGTTACCAACAATAGAGATAATAGGAGAGGAACGTAAATACGTCAAACAGCTATATTCAGAGAATGAGAACAATTATGATACACCAAACCACCACACTGTAACCGCGCGAAATCGATAAATCTAAATTTGAATTGTTAAAGCAATCTAAACTCTCAAATAAATGCCACAAATGAAGACATCGTGATGCAGTATCCAGATTTATTCATAAAAGCAAACCTTGAATCCTTAACATATCTACATATTTCTCAATATTTATACTGAATTACAAAAGATGCATATAAAATTGAGATTATAATTATAAGATTACTATAAACTATGATAACCAGAATGACCAAAGTAATGAGAAATAAGCAAATCACCCTGTACAATATGGTAATAAAGAATATCAATCAAACATATAAATTAATCCAAATTTAGCTCTATGGAGATCAAATGTAATAACCGAGGCAATCCCTTGCACTTTAGTTAAACAATCGCTCCCAAAATCCCAATTCCCATCAAGAACCAAATGAGATCAAAGCGTCCATCAAGACCAGTTGATAACACCTCAAATTGACACAAAAGATGATAAAATACTAATCTTAATAGGGAAAAAGCAGGGAAGCTAAGGAATATAAAGGCATAACGTCCAAGCTATTGAATAATAGATTAATAATGTAAAAGCAATGGAACGATGAAACGAGTAGTTGTAGTAGGCAGATAAAGTAAGTCGGCTGAAGGAATATAATAATAATGGGTAGTGAATTGCAGAATGCGCCACCAATCACTCAAGTTAATTGCTCACACCAAACTGCCCCAATCTCCGCCGCACTAAGTGACATAGTAAATCACAATTCAACAAGAAATGTCGACAAAACCGAGTATTCCATTAAGGAATTGCAATAAGCAAACAACTAATTATTCTCAAAATATAATGCACCATAGCAACGCTTACCCGCTTCATCTAACCACCGAAATTCCAAAAGGAGGGTAGCAGTGAAACAAAAATGTAGTACTAATACTATATTCAATATCAAATGAAACAACTTTATTACGAAATATATATAATGTATAATATATATATGAATCAATGAAGAATGAGGACAGAACATATCCAGATGAAAAATTTAAGTCCTCTCATGACACTAGGCAACAGAGAGTGCGGCAGCCAGTGTATACAGACGGGCTGAGTAAATCAGCCAACCACTGCAATATAATTCATTTCATTCCAAATCCTGCATTTGTCACTTGCAGACACAAAAGTAAACATGCATAACCAATGAATGTAATAATGAAGATGCAGAACCGAGGCAGCCCGACAAGCAATCTGCCAAGTAATGATCATAGACTACACAAGCTCATCATTTAAATTTTAATTTAGCTTCGCGATTAGGTTCGCAAGAATATCAGTAGACGGAAATAAATAAATAAATAAGTAGGTCCTGAAATGCAGGGACACACAAATATTAATAGAAGAATAATTGAATAGATTGATAACAAAACAAGCAGTCGCCCATCTGCCGCCGCGACATCTGGCATACAATGTGCAAAATGGTCGACAATCAATCGGTAAGCAACAACTAACCAGTATCAAGAAGTGTTATCCTGTATAGGCATACCCCATTATAAGATACTACCATAGCGGGCATTTGCTTACCGTACGATGAAATCAATCGCAGCAAAGAGTGGATGGTAACAAAACATTACCAACAATAGAGATAATAGTGTAAACAGAATACATAGTATGCCTTAGATAATTATAATTATATAAACTATCCCCACTATGACTGCAACACCCAGAATTATTACATTGTCGCCGCTCAGAATAAATTAAATTTAGATAAATGATTAGGTTCAAGAATAAGTGAGATTGAAGAAATACCACAACGCGGTATTCGAAGTCCACCAATTCCTTCATGACATTACCACGAACATTTACGGCGTTAACATCCGTAAGAGGTTTAATGTGGTGCTTACGAAATTACAGAATGCAAGAGATTTAAATTCAAAATTATAATTACAAGTTTACAAAATTATGATAAACCGAGTAAGGAAGTGAGCGACCATCCTGTATGAATGCATTAACAATAAATGTTTACAGTCAAATGACTAGCATAAATCAAACCGGATTCAAATTAACCGAAATCATTAATCTGAAATCAGGATAAATTAAACCAAAATGAGAATCAAATCGGAATCATGTAATCATGAAGATTCAAATTACAAAAAATCAACTCCGTATACTTCAGCCGTAGCAACCTCCCCCAAATCTCGCAAGGATCAACCAAATCGGCCCATCATGCCAATGCAAATCAATAGCCGTTAAGATTGACACCGTAAAAGACGGTAAAGGCAGAACTATAGCAGAACAAAGTAAAAAAAGTTAGTTTGGGGAATATATTAGTAGGCATTAATGCTCAATTAAATATCAAATATCCAATTATACCATTCGCACAGAACTACATTAAGCTATGGTACAATGACCAGTAAATATAAAAGTAATAGACTAAATGAATATTATAATTGGTTAATGCAAATAAAAGAAAACGAGAAAACAGAACAAGAAAGCCAAAACCCCTTTAGAGGATATAGAACAACAGTGAAATATTATTATTACTGGAGTGCAAGAGACACTGCTACACCAGCGCACACTTACTCACCACCAAAACGAGACTCAAGCAAATGCAGGAAGGCAAACAAACCTAGATAATTCATGAATATAACGAGAAGATATGAACTCTCACATTCTAATGACTTCGCCCCTTCCCCTCACCTATGAATGCCACATTCTCGCTAGGCACGATTCCCTACCCTTGACACATAACATGAAGGAAATCATCTTCGAACAATCACACCTCAGTAGTTACACTGGCGCATTGTGATATAAAAGATAAATAAGGCATCTGAAACTCACCCTCAGGTACATAGGCCATTCATTAAGCATTCATGAACATTTCCGAGTCCCACAACACGTGCGGAACCTAAGAGTGCAACACGTGTGCACCATCGTACAACCTCTTTGGCTACCCGGCAGGCCAACCAAGCATAACAGTTAAGAGAGGAACGGAAATAACGCCCATAAACAAGCCTTGCCAATTCTAACTCTCAGCCAACATCGCCAATTCAATGGGCCGACAACCAAGCCAACCGATACGAAAAGTCACATCGGTTAGGAATGGCGAATGAAATATGACCCGCGATACACAGTGAACGAGCGAACCTCGTGAAACCGTGGGAGTCACTTCAAGTATCAGGGCGGTTGTAAATCCTAACCTATTAAATGCTAACATAAATAGAAAGGTCAAGCGTGTCGAATTGCTATCCTAACAAGCCGATTCTGCTCGAAAGAATAAATAAAGGAAGAACGAGAGACACGAAACCTCCTAGCAACGAAATAAATGCTACGAGTACAAATAGCAGCGTAAGAGACAAGAGATAGATAAGAGATTCAAATTAAATAGAGACTCACATCAGCAAAACTGGCCCAAATTATAACAGCTTAGAATAAAATCCAAGCGCAGCAGTAATAATAAAACGAAGCAAACCGGGTAATGGGCAAATAAGAAGTATCATTGCGGATAGTTTAATAGGCAGGCAAATTGATTTGATGAAATTTCACAGAGAGAGCCTTTATTAAATTATCAATAAGTAAAGGAGTTCAACCTAAAATTAGTCGCTTGTGGTGCAGAAAGCTGACAACCGCTTCCATGTACTCCTTCCAATTCTGAATTTCACCCCACATTGGACAACACAATTCTAAAAAAGTAAAGTAAAATAAACTGAAATGCAAGATAAAGCATTAATTTCGTTAGTTAATGTCAGAAATGAAAACCCTTCAAGGCACAACCCGTGCAAAAGTCAGCATATCCACTGAAAACATGAATATACTTATAAGAAAATAATGAAGTAATTCCACCCATGAGCATTAAGTGTCCAAATCACAGTAGCAATTAAACCGCCAAGCAATATTAATTAAATCAAATTAAAGCGAGTCGATTAATTAAAGAGAGAAAATTCTTTAACCATGGACAACGATAAATATGATGACTATAAAGAATAGCAAGGAAAGGAAAAACTCCATCGTTAATAATCACAGGCAGATAAAGGAAAAGAGTTACCGAAGGGGAGACGCAGTGCAGCAGCCGCACCGACCTACACAAATCGAAGACCAAAACTAACTTTCATTCAAATAATAAACGGCTGGATAATGCTTCCAGCTCAAAATAAAATAAATATGAATAATAAGGATAATAAAATAATAAAATAAAATAAAATAATGGAATAACGGCTAACATAAAATCTGGAATCAATCGCAAAGGCCATAAATTATGACACGACACTACCTACATCTGCCGTCAAGGACAAGGACAATTCCACAATGTATCGTGCCGCCCTGTATCGCCTTTAGAATAGGGTAAAAATTGAAGATTGCCCGTCCCATCTGTTTGTTGACATATCGCAGACGAGGCCAACCGCATGCACCAAAGAAAGTCAAGGGAGACCCAAGAAACTCTAATCGAAATCAAGATTAAAATCGAAACCTTGATCTACATTGAAAATGAACTCAAAATCAAAATCGACATTGACCTTGAGACTAGCGCGAAAAACCAAACCGAAATCGAAATCAGAGTCGGAATCGAAATCAAGATCAAAATCAAAATCGGAATCGGGAGCAAAACCGAACTCGAAACCACAGTCGGGCCTCAACCAATCAATGAAAGTGAAGACCAAAATCATCATCAAATCATCATATCATCATATCAAAGCCAAGCATCAATTAAACAATCTCATAATTTCAAATAGCTGCCGCAAAGTCAATTGAAAAGAAAACCCAAACCAACAAGAATAAAAACAGAACCACACTCAGCCACGAATACGCAAGTGTATGAAAAGACAAATTATGACTTATAACAAGTTAGTAACATAAGCCCAATCTTAAGCGTAAGCATGATAAATATTGAATATCGATACCTGGAATTGTAGATTCCGATCCGAAGATACCCAATCCCAACTCCGATAATTACGAACTTTCAATTGAACATTAACAATCCAAATCTCGAAAACCAATTTCAAAATTGCAAGTCCCAGCTCAAGCCCGACTGTCAAATTCAAAATTCAACCTAAAGAGTTCAAGCAATTCATCCTTACAATAACCAGATGCCCCAACATACCATGCAGTACAATAGCAAAGTAGAGTGACCAATAAGTAGGAGCAAGGTGGTGATAATAAGTAATTTTAGCTTATATCGTTAATTATCAAATATCAATAAATTGAATAGTTAATTTAGAGATTTAATAAATGGCCAGGTTATCAACCAACCAGGGAAACCAGGTTAACATGAGAAGCAATGCCGGCAACAGTTTGCCGGCATCATTACGCGAGCGACCACCATTACTCCCTTCACAACCCTGAATTATGCAGGTAGGCAAACCGAACAAAGCCAGCAAATCAAGCAGGCTTAAGAGAGAGAGTAATCACATCAGAATAAAAGAAGAGAAATAAAGAATAAGAGCTAGAATCTGGCGAAAATCAGAGTTGAAACCATAATTGTAATCAACCAAAATCCAGGATAAGATCGGAATCTATAACCGCTTAAAGAATCTATTATCATTAAGAATGGAGATCGAGGTCAGCTCAATCTAAGATGAAATTAAGATTAGATAAATCATAGCCAGCACCCAATCTCGTTCAGTACTAAAGTTATTAAAAGAAATAGAATTAAAGTAAATTGGGATTAAACTACAGTAGCAATTCAATCCTGAAATTAATCGATTAAATATAAGGATCATGAGGAGGCCAAAATCCAGGCATCTGAATAACTAAGAATGAAATGGCCAACAGTGTCAAAAATCAATTCAAATTCACCAACAAGTGTGAAAGGAGCGAAGATTAAATTACCATGATCGCAATCAAAACCCATCCCTTATTTTGTCTAAGCCAGAGTCAGAATAACGGCAGTATCAACTTGAGATTAAATCAAGTTAATTGCACGTCAGAGCCAACATTAACTGCCTTGAAGTGAAATCAAGATTTCTAAAATAGATTAAAATATGGAACTAATTAGAACAAGGGTAATGACATCTTGTCAAGATTCAGATTGAAGTGGACCAAAATAAAGCTAGGGTAAATAAAAGAAATAAAGTAACAAGTTGAATAATAATATTGTATTTAACCAATGTATGAAGGAGCTTACGGAAGATTATAGGCAAACTAAATGGATTTGGTGAAAGCAACTTAGAGCTAAACAGGGCCAGCTGAAAAGACCCACTTGACACGGCCAGCGAGTCAAATTTATGAGCCTGAGGTCCAGAGTCAAGTACCAGTGCATTATATATCAAAGATGCTAAGAGATATTGGAGTGGCAAATACATGAGGTAAGCAAAATCAAGCTATGGGTGTGAAGGAAGCCCACCCTTCGCAAACCGCACCAGCAAAAGTTACTACAGCAATGCAGAACGCGATTGCGATTAACTAAGATAGAATTGAAAAATAATATGAAGTAAAAGCCCATCTCAATGCTATCATAAAGTTGATTATTGATATTGAAAAAGAAGGGCCACTACCCGCTAAAGGCAGCTCAAGATAATAATTCGGATAAGGAATATCAGAATAAACACAAAGTAGAAAAGAACTATACACCTGAATGCTATGACTTTGAATCAATTCGATCGATTTCATGCATAATAACTATGATATTAAGATATCAAATCAGACCATCCTATGGTTCGCAGCCACCCTAAAATTTAAATAACGCTTCAAGCACATTAAATGTGACCAAAGAAAATTTTACGAGCCAACTCAAAGTATGTAATATATCGTTGGCCGATTAAACCGTATAAATTGGCCACCTAATTTACTAAGGGTGAGATGGATCAGCATTAGGAATAGAGCATGAGGTATGATATAATATAACATTATTATTATAAATGTAACGCGTCACGAGACGACCGCCAGCACACTACCAATCATATAAAGGTCAATAAGTTAAAAGAAGAAAAAGGATAAAAGAAGAAGATAAAAGGAATAACGAATGTAGGAACGAGCGACTACCAACCAGGCAAATCACCGTTCCACAATTATAAAGCAGATAAAATCAAAATTTCCTGAACCAACATTCCCCTTAATGTCATATTCAATCAAGTGGTCAACCCACCACCCTTGAACCAATATCAAATCCATATTAAGCATATTTAATTAGCATAGTCATAAGCCATGCATTGCTGAGAATATCATTATCGTGAAAGCAAGCATGAAAAAACAGGGGAAGGGATACGCTCTTCCCAGGCCAATTCCCACTAAGTTTCCGTGTACACCGCCCAGCCCTGCGCAGATCACGGAAGAATGCGCTCGATCGACCAATGAGCGCCTCACCCTGTCCTCCAATCACCGGTCGCCCCAACAATGACCCATCCTCCCACAACCGTCACAGAGGGGATTGACAGCGGTATCTCCGAAGAAACGCTCACCCGTCCAACTCAACTCATTTGTTCTCCACGTCTCGTCCAGTTCGCATTAATTCGCTCGTTCGCGCAGTCAGCAAATCCTTGGTGACCCCTGATTTAAATCCGGCCAGCAGTTCACAAATAGGTAAGCCAATCATTGAATCATTTACATCAATCACCAAAAACGTCAAATCTTAGTCAATATATAATTATAGTTAACCCTCTCACTAGTAAACAGCCAGTCCATTAGCAGGCAATTAAACACAAATTGGCAAATGGATCAATCAATCGATCATAAAGTTCATACCAATCATTTCTGTCCTCATTCACCCGAGCTCACCCAGCAATTTGACATTTATAGTAAAAAATAAAAATAAAGAAGGAGAAAAGAGGAACGAGCTTCGGTCGACTGCAGCCCGTAAAGAACAGCCACCCACGAACAAACGCCAGCACGAAGCACAGGGGAGAGGAACAAAAGAGGTAAATTTAACTCACATATATCTAATTGGACAACATGTCCATCCAAAAGGCAAATATAAGTGGAAATGAAGTGAAAGTGTAAGTGACACGAGAACAAGTGAATCGCTTGTTCGCCCCCGCCGCGGCAGATAATAAGCGACTTAAATAAATATAAATATATCAATTCAACAGATCCGCCAAACAACATCAATTCGCAAGCGTAATGGAAAACATGAAAAATGATCTTATGCCTGCAATCGCGACCATCGACCCGGGCAATGACGAGGCCGGTTCCAGCGGAGGAACAAACCCCGGGCCCTCGCGCCCGCCCGCCGCGACGGATCCAACTCAGGGAAGGATCATGCTGAGTCCCGATGTAAGTACTAATCAAACATCACAAACGCCGGTCACAAACGTCAGTCACCACACACTCACATTCACACGTTTATCAAAACATCAGTACATCAGCCCCCTAAGCGCTGTCACAGTTAGGAAATGAGATGAAATCAATACCAAAATCCAAATCAAACCCAAATTCAACATCAAATTCAAATTCAAAAGATCGAGTCAATACAGCAACTAAACGCAAATTCTCATTGAAATTAGAAATTAGACCAAATGAACAAGTCGGTATCAAGGTAATGTAGTTGCAACAATTATCCAAACTGAATCTAGCCTGACATTAAACGTTGAAATTAAATCAAAATAAGTGAAATAAAATAAGCAAATAAATGAGATAAATAAAATAAAGAAAACAAATAAGATAGAATGAAGCAAAGTCAAGATTAACAATGAGTTAAATTAAATTTGAATTAGAATTAAATCAAATTAATTATCAAACTATTATTATCACAATAAATTAAGAATTGTAATCTATAACCGGACCGGAATCCAGTCAATCATCTTCAAAATTAATCATTATCAATTCAAGACCCTAATAGAACAAAGATATCCAAATAGGGAAAAAGACCATGAAATCCGTCAATGACTGTACTCCAAACATGACCACGATTAAATCAGGATAGCTCCAAATCAAAGCTGCCCCAATCGAATCAGATCCAATCACATCAATCGGTTTTATTAACACAATCCAGACAAAGCCAGATCATAGTGAAACCAAAGCTTCGAATCAAAACTAAACCCGAACTGTATCACAAGAAATTATAATTGGGTTGTACCAATCGAATTAGATAAAGCCCAAATTAAATGGAAACAACCCAAAGCTCAGAACACACGCCAAGTCTAGGTTCAATTCAGTTCAATACGACTTGCAATTGAAATCCAGGTCAGGCCGAAACTGATCCGCACCACCATCATATATAGAGAATTTATCGAAATCAGGCCCAATTCATCGATCGGCCATAATCAGCCCAAACTGAAGTTGAAATCATGGTTAGAATAAATCAGAGTATATTCGAAATCAAATCAGTATAGTAATAAAAAATTTTTTTTTTTTTTTTAAATTTAAAATTTCCAAAAACCCACCAGGAGACCCACGCCCCAGATCACTCAATCTATCACACAGCTCACCATCATGGAACATCCCCTCACCATTCGCCTCATTCTCACCCGAACTCAGTACACAACTGCTGCTCATATCCGCCACACCATCATGCTTTACATTCATACAACCCCTACAGTCATCCATGCACATCACATCCACATTCATGTCCGTCGCAATCTACTCACCCCCATCCATATCCGCACCATACCCACCAATAAACAATATATATACAGCCTATAAGTTAGTTAGTAATACAAGCCAGCCATGTAAGTTAGATTTAGTTTCATTTTCAATTCTATACTAACATCTATATGCTCAATTTATAATATCTATTTGTTTATTTACATGTCTAAGTGTGTCGATAATATTATAATAATACTAACATTAGAATAACCATAATATAATGTAAGCACAAATTGAAGTACAAAATATAATCAAAATAAGTAAACCCCTATAAACATGGCTAATTTATAACTACCAACTATATTATTGCACAATCACAACCTGTCATACAACACATGTACACATACCCAGTCGACTTGATTCCCCTATTTAACCAATAACAATAAATATACATCTGCGCTAACAATTGTAAAAGCACATCACATTCCATCACCTCATATAATTCCCTAAGGCAACCCAGAACAATAGAGACCTGAATCCGTCACGCGACTTAGAGGATGTCATTGCAAGTTAAATCAAGCAATACCATTCAGTAACAAGATGTCAATCGCCACCTTGCAATGCATAAGCAGTTAAACGACAGCAACCATCAATTGACAGTGAAACAATACTGCAACCATTATATCGCGATCGCAATCGCATTCATTGGAAAAGAATCGATATTCAATTATGATAGAAAATTGGGTGTCTGGCAATAAGTACGCATGAGTGAATGAAAAGAGAAAACTGTAATCTATAAATGTAAGTTCAACATAAAGTTTGCATAATAGATACATGTGAGCACCATTATACACCATGTTTCACAATTCAGTAGACTAGCCCCAGAATTACCTTAATATAGATCACGTACATAAATAATAAGAAAGATAAATAAAATTTGTAAGTAAGTCAAACCGGATCTCGAGCAATCGATCAAACCGGATATCTCGCAATCCCATCGATAATAATCGAATAGGTCGGAATCAAATCATATTACAAAAAACGACCGACAGAGTGCACAGCTGTCACCACGAGCATTTAAGACGATGCACCGCTCACCAAGCGAAACCTCACGTCAAAATTATTATTCAAGAGTTTCACGAGTTCCAACCCCGAATAGTTAATGATTAAAGGGAACAGTTAATCGAAGCCAAGTACTTCATCGTTCAAGATCAAATTAGGGAACAACTCACACAAATGGCCTGATAAAAGAAGGCGTATAATAAAATAAGGCAAAAGGTTAGTTTGAACAACTTAAATTAACCTGTGTAATGAAAATTAATTTAATTAAATGAATTTCAGAGTAAGTGACCAAAATTTGATGCAGTTTACATAATAATAAACTTAAAAGGCAATACAAAAATATCCTAACCTCAACATAATACCATGTTGGCCCTCAAGGAACTAGTTACAGGCAACAAGTCAACACAAAATAAAATTAACACATTTCTCAATATTCTAAATTCGACATTCATCAGATAAATAACAATGCTCATTAATCACATGAATCACACGTTCATATGTATATATGTACGTTGTCAAAAACCAAGCACGGCAATCCCCTGCAACCAAATTAGGACAATAGTAAGATGTTGTCAACAAACATATGTATGATAAACAGTCTAAGTAAAATAATAAATGTATCCTCATATCTACAGGTCAATCCAGAATGTACTTTAATGTTTAAGAAAATATGACAGAGAGAACTTCCACTGCAGCAGTTGATCACATTCAAGACCATTATCAAACCCTCAACCATTCAGAAAGACCAAGAATTTCACAGAATCGACCTTTGCAATCACCTCAAAGATGTCACCGGGGAAAGGCGAAGGCGAATAGCATGCATTAATTCTGTTAGGAAGAAAAAGAAGGAAAGGAAGGAAAAGAAAGTAAGGTATATTATCAAGAGTAGAATATTATTGGAAAGGGAGAATCGAGAATGTCGTTTAATACAAATATATAATACAGGACAAGTAGCTACCTAATCTACAAAACACTCATTCGTTTCACCAGATCACCAAATCACTCATGAAAAAGAAGACAGCACCCCTTCGTTATCACGTAACGATAACGTAATCAACTGGGGAATTAGGAATTTAAATAGGTACTAAGGGTAACAAAAAATATACCGATAAAGGAAAGGCCTTTAACGGGCAAATAAGTAGTAGGGGATAATGGGCAATTCCAGAATCAATAATTAAATTTATTTCTCCAATGCGCTGAATCAACTCAAATCAAAAACTCAAATCAAGAAAACATATTCACGGGAAAAATTAAATAAACTCACATAACATTAAATTAAATCTGAATTGGGAAATCGGAATCAAATTAAATCAAATTGTGCAATTGATTATAAAATTAAATTAATTAAATAGCGTGAGAGCTTCACGAAGTATACAAGCATGTACACAATGATGCAATAAAAGGGTAATACCAATACATAATACTTGATATAGATGCAATTATAAATGCAAATGTAAGAAAAAGCATATTATCTAGAGAAGTAGCTAGAAGCATGACACACAACTTTACCTAACTGATAAAATAAGTGTCAGTTACGCGCGCTCCCACAACGCATTCAACTCACATATATACATCTATTCATATAGTCAATAATCAAGTAAAATCAATCAACATAGTGGGCAGCAGCAGCAGAATGTCATTATTCAGCCGCAGTTGCAGAAGACAACATAGAATTTAGACATCAACCAAAGGATTATCGGATTACATCAAAATGCAGCTTAAGTATACAATCAAATGCGACAGAGAGAACCACCAAGTGTCTTTCATGACAATCGCATTTCTAGAAGGCCAACTTTTAAGACCAGGTAAGCCCAGTTAAGCCGACAGTTTAAATACTTGGAATGGGCATAAACTCAAATCAAAATCAATTGCAGGGGAAAAGATTACTATTCATTCCTATTTCACGATCATCCTCACATGCTAAGGACCAAGAATCCATAGAAGCATACTGACACGAAAAATAATAATTTGAAAGGGTAAGTGAATAATAATTAATCAGGCAAGTGTTTGATAACAGTAATGAACAATGCTTGAAACTTTCAGTACCAAATTGAATCACAGCAAAGTATGCTTATGAAAGGAACTATGAATTAGCAAGAGAGCTGCAAGAATATTGGCAGCAGATGATAACAATAACGACAATAAACAATAGTGAGCATAACATATACAGTAACAATAATGAATACTAAATGCAAATACCTATTATAAATAGGGTGTAAGGCCAAACATCAAGCAGACCGACACGCATCCCCCATCAAATCACCGGCAACAGCCGAAACCATCCAGAGAACTATTGGTTAATGCAGTTACATGTTAAGAGAAAGCCCATTTATCAGCCATGAAAAGAGCCCCGGGCATATTATATTATTAGCTCAGAATTCAAGGATAACAATATGTACTAATACTCACACACCTAATCCACCGATCAATGATTAGAGCTTGCATCTGGGCAAATGAAGTAAGGCAATCACCAATTTTAATAATTAATATTACCTATACCCTACACCCTACATAAAATCTTCCAGGGGAGATGCACTTATGAAGGATGGCTAAGAGTTACCATGACTAAGTGATATAATACCAGTATTAGTAATGAGTCAAAATAAAATGCAAATTATAGGTTACACCTGCAATAAAGCCAGTTGACTAGCCCCATATACACACACCATTTGCTCCAATTTACGCTTACATGAAGTATCTTAAGAACAAAAACAGGGAGGCTAGGAATACAACAAAACAAGGCAAGATGAAGCCCACTATAAGTATCCCATCCCATCACAACTCCAGTAACAATAAACAAGGGCATAACCATAAACAATAGTATTCGGCAGGCAGCAGAAATATGCAACCAGACAGAGCCAAGACCACCATATCGGGAGCAGTAATACATAAAGGCGCAAAGGTAAATTAAAGTGATTCGCATCTATACAATCGAATCAACCACACTTCCAAATCATTTAATTTAAGTAACGTAAACTATATGGCAATTGTAGAAAAGTATGCAAAGAAGAACATCACGGGATTGAAAATGATGCCACATTATTTGATAACAATAACAAGGAACCAGAGAATCAAAAACAATGACACACTAGTCGCAATGATCGATGTATTTAAAATCATCAAATAAAGCATACCACAAAATATAGGGAATATATCTGTATCCACCATCGGTCCCCGATTCCCAATCATATCCAAATTAAATGAGTCAATAAAATAGACTAGATCAAATGCTTAAATGTTAACCGAAAAAATCCATTCGCAATGGCAATGCGCTATCAATCAGTAGCTAGAGGAGCAGCAATCATTCATCCATTCATTCAACAACCATAGTCATTTATATCACAAGGCGGCAGAGTGTAATTATTACAATGAAATTAATATTAATCATTAATATTAATCAGAAGGTTACTTGATTAAAGAGAGCCGGGAAGTTAAACACATCAGAAACCTAGTCCCTGCATACGTATCACCCGCTCACAATTCGCCACGCCCATCCTTCCCACCATCATAATCAAGACTAGCGTAACAACCAATCCCCTTCCAGAAAGAGACGAAGCTGCGCCACTCTTCCATTGTGCACAGCCTCAACGGTCCATAATCCATTGGACCACTGTCAGGGAACCATTATTGGATAAAATTGAACATTGCAACATTGAATTTATTATCATCCCAATTTCAACCTCAAGTAAGTACCGCGGAAAGTGGTGTTCATACCTTTCCTTAACAGTTAGTGACAAAGTGAGAAATCCTGTGACCAACAACGAATACACCCACACACACCATCTTATTGCCACCTAGAATTCCGATCCAGACACATCAAGCCACTCACTCATCCTGGCCCACCCAAGCGAAAATATCCATAAACCTTAAAGTATCAGAAACTAATATGCTTATGCCACATAGGAATCACATCATAATTTGCCGGAAGAAGAAGAGGCCGTACAGAAGAAGCAGGAGAGAGAGGCAAGAGAGAGAAACCAAAGATCGTGAAGGGAATGAATTCCTGCCCCAGTTAATAGGTAAGCGGGAATCAAATCAAATCAAATCACCCAAAATCATTAGTTATACAGATTAATGCGATTAATCATCGTAAGACAAGAACACGCATGAATAATAAATGAAAGTAAATGTATATAAAATTTATATGAAAGAAAGACAGACAAAACCCAGCTAATCTCACAACTTGATTGACAGGAAATAACAATGTCCGGCTTTACTGTGCTACAAGCGAACCTGAACCACTGCCGTGCAGCACAGGACATACTCTGGCAAGCCGTGCATGACCACCACGCCGACATAGTAATAGTCAGCGAGCCATACCAACCACGACCAGAATGGTATACAGACCCAAGCGGAACCATGAGCATGTGGTGTGTGCATCGAACCCCCCCAACCAGCGAGCTGGGAATTATACGTAAGATACACACCTCCGATGGCTGCGTAGGTCTAGAAACTCGCGATTTCGTCATCCTAGGTTGTTATTTTTCCCCCTCCCTAACAATGGCTACATACGAAGGCCAATTAAATGGCTTGGTAGCCGGAATCGCGTCATCCACCAAGCCAAAGATCATAGCCGGGGATTTCAACGCACGTTCCGTACAATGGGGCTCAGATCGTACCGATGCGCGCGGATATCGGTTACTTCGTGTTTGTGAACAAACCGGTTTAGTACCCGTAAATAGCAAGGGAGGCCCCACTTTCACCCGTAATCACCAGCAATCGCGGATTGACACCATGGCATGCAGCCATACCTTAAAAGCTCGTCTAAAAAACTCGTTTGTGTCCGAAAAATATACCGGCTCCGATCATAAATATCTAATCCATCGCTTTGCCGCCACACCCGCATTCGAGTCTTCCCCGATGAATTCTGCCTGGAATATACAGTATAGCCCACCCGACAAAGAAGCATGGGCTTCAATAATTGCCGCCAACCTATCTCTGCCACCGGAAACCGAATCCTGGGTACGTGACCAAACCGTTTTTGAAATTGAGAATATTGCAAGCATAGATACAGCCATAGCAGAGCTAGAGTCATGGTATGAAGCAGCGCGAATACCAAAATCTAACAATTCCGCCAGAAAAAGACGATATGTATCCTGGTGGAGCAAAAAGATATCCGAGCTTAGATCAAACGCGGCGCGATCCCGCGCGAAATGGCGTCGCATAGCTTCGCGTATGTCGAACAGTAACAGAAATAGGCATATGTCAATCAATCTCGAACACCCCCAGCATCAACGCATGATATCCGATCGTCGTGCATTAATCAAAGCCATTCGACAAGGCAAAGAAGCCTCATGGACTGAGATGATAAACGAGGTAGCTCGCTATCCATGGGGAAAGCCCTATAAGTCCGTCATGAACAAATTGAAAGGAAAAACCCCCTTAGTACGTTTAAACGAGACAGAATTTAAAGCCGCCGTATCCCAGTTATTTGTGACCGAACCTACAGTAGCAGCCACACCCGAATCAATCCCCACGCTCAATATTGCGAGCCATCCCGATATCGGGTCATCCGGCAGAACTTCTGTTCCTGCCGCACAAAATCGGTCGACCAGCCCACAACCTGGACCCAGCCACGCAGTCCCAAGCCGATCAATCCCTGCCAGATCGATTACTGCATCCACCATAAACCGATCAAGCACCACCAACACGCGCCATGCCCCATCCTACCCGAGACCAGCCCCCGAAGAAGGCCCAGAAGATCCACGTATACCCTATCCCTTCAGTGCTCGTGATTCCGCTATTGCCCTCTCAAAAGTAGCCCAAGGCAAAGCCCCAGGTCGCGACGGAATAACAGGAGAAGCCCTTCGTCCCATATTCAGATTGGCACCGGAGTGGGTGCGCGATTTATTTAACGCCTGTTATCGCCTAGGGTATTTCCAGGTGAACCTGCTGGTTCTGTAATCCCCCTGTAATTGACGACGCTGAACATACCGTATTCCACTGTGAGCGATGGGCCGCTGGACGCGCGCGTGTAACCCTGGCGGAAGGGGTATTGTATCCCGAAACCCTGGTCGATTGCATACTGGATGAGAATCGACGAACCCCATTACTAACATATATAGCCGAAATTTTAAAGAAAAAGGAAAGTATAGAACGCTCACGAAAACGCGGTCACCTTGTACCACCTCAACCCCAGCGCCGAGTTCGGCGTAGATTAACATAATGTAATACCGTATCAAGAAAGAAAGACCCCGAGGATGAAAGGCCTCTGAGCCAACTGCCACCTGCCAATGAATTCCCATAGATTAAAGCAGATCAAACACCGATCATTGCATATCATCACCCTTCTGCAGTAGAGCTCCGCACAGCATGCCTAATCAAGGAGAACGATTGTATCCACAACCAAGATCGATTAATACAATAAATACGCATATTACCCAATTTAACGAGTAATTTATTTCCACCTTCCCAAAACCGATTCCCAATCCAAAATTTGAAGATGGAAGAAAACGAACCAGCTTTATAGAGAGATCAGCATAAGGTAAGCACTAGGCTTTGCATAAGTCAATCAATTGGTCTTATCAGTAAAAAATATGGGATGTGAGTAAAGTAGGAGGAGCCTAGTGGGGCGAGCATACCCGCGCCGTCTGACGTAATGCGACAGCAAGGGATAAAATCAAACATAATACTGTTAGGACAAAGAACCAGTATGATCAAAGGTAATTAATATCGAAGTGAACTGTCAGACAGTCCTTCGTGCAGTACCTTACCTTGAAACATCAATCGATAACCAACAGCAGTAACAGCAGTCATACCATTCAAACTCAGTTCAATTCATATTAAGCCCCATGCAATTATCCGCATAGAAAGGCCAACGAGGGAGAATTATAGCTTATGTTTATACATGTTCGTAATTGAAGAGAAGATGCGCCGCAATCTGCAAATCAAAGCCCTATAAAATATCAGAGCAAGCTACTGTATATGAAATAGAATAAGGAAAGTAGAATAAAAGAAAGCAAACATACATAGCGACCTTCCAAAAGACATTTAACATCACGTTAATAATTAATAATCATGCAAAATAATTCAGAGCCGACACATCCCAAGCTATCATTGACCCTCAGAATTTAACGCGAATCCAGATAAGGAAGAAAAGTTGAATCTAAAATCAATCTCCCGTCTCAAGTAATACTGAAGCAGCACGGAGCAAGGGGAGGGAATACAAAACAGGACTTAGTATCAAAGCATATCAAATTAGTATGGCGACTAGAACAAATCGATAGTCGTCCAAATTATTAATTAAAGAGGGGGAGAAAAATAATGTAATGCAATGTGTGACCAAAAGAGACCACAAGTATTACCATAGTACCTTGATACATTAAGCGCCCCCCAACAGTACAGCAGTCCCCCAGCATAAGCACCCACGCACCTGAATCTACTAAACCAAGCACATTTCTCACGTAATATTACGATCATTACGACAGATGAAACCTTATCATCGGCTCCATCAATGACAACATTTATTAAGCAACCTACTGTATATATAATAATACTACACCCAGCTCTCAAGGGGATAGGGAATAACCCATCGACAGGG
Organism: Osmia bicornis bicornis; assembly: GCF_907164935.1. Classification (NCBI taxonomy): domain Eukaryota; kingdom Metazoa; phylum Arthropoda; class Insecta; order Hymenoptera; family Megachilidae; genus Osmia; species Osmia bicornis. The sequence goes on along the minus strand of NW_025791432.1, from coordinate 180,094 downwards.
GGACAACATGACAATCATTAACGAGAGTATAAAGAAGCAGGCAGAGCATAAGCTTACGGTTGACAATGACCAGCATCGGATTGACAAAGCAGTGCAAACACCTTCAACAGAGCCAAGTCAAGGAGAGATAACAGTATTGCACATGAAGATAGTTAGATTACACATTCAATTGAAAGCCAAGGACTGGATCAGGATGAGGTAAAATAGATTATGCAGGATATTGTATAATAAATATACACATATAGTTGTTAATAGTACTTCTTATTATTATTTAACCGACAAGAGTCTAATATATCTTGCCATAATATATCACGACACTAACGTAACCAAGGTATAATGAAGATATAATGATATAATATGAATATAAATATAAATATAATGAAGGTATAATGAATATAACATAGACAATAGTAATAAAATAAAATAAAGGTAAATAAAGATAAAGGCAAAAGTAAATGATGATACAATAGTAATAAAATACGCTGATAATAAGATACGTACAATATGTAAAAACATAGCACAGTAGCATAATATAGCATAACATTGAAATAATATAACAAAATACAATAAACCAAATACAATAAAGTAAAACAAAATAATGCAAAATAAAATAATGTAAAGTAAGTAATAAAATAAGTAAAAGTAAGGTAAGTAAGAGTAGAAGCAAAATGAATAAAATAAACAGATTAAACAAATTAACAAAATAATACTAACTCACTCAAATAGCAGAATAGCGATATAACATTCGATTAGCATTCGATTAAGATAATAGTAGCATTACTACTGTTACTACTGTAACATATACAGATAACATTAAATACTAAACACTCTCATGAAACACACAAGGTCAACCGTCCAGCAGCCATCGATCATTGATCATTGATCACCACATTAACAAATAACCAACGAGTCAACGAAGCGATTTCATGTCGTGTCGTCGCCGAGATTCCTCCGTATAATTAACTCCCCTTTTCCTCATAACATCTCTCGTAGAGGCCGTAGAAGCCGTAACACCCGCGTAGGCTCTCTCACACATTCTTCGCGATCCCTCACGCAATCTAATTCGTGCAACACTCCATCCAATTTTCAATTTCTTTAAATCAATGACTCGTTGCGAAAGTCCTTCTTCACATTCCAATTTAATTCGCAGCCTTCCATCAGGATCCAACCCGTGGCTCACCAGCCGAATAACAGTACTGTCGTTGATATCAACACCCACTGCCCGCCTAACCGTACGCAGTGCATCCTCAGCATCCACGGTTGGATTGATTTCCAGAAGATCCACTACCACGAATTTACTCTGGATAAAGGCTTTCCATCCGCCTCCAAGTCTGGTCTCGATCCTTTTTACAAACTCTGCTGCAATCATCTTCTTACCGGCTGCAAACGTAAAAAGGATCGATCCATCCACGGCCCGACGAATTCCTACCACGTTGTTTTCACCCAAGTAGGGTCCAACACTCTTCTTAATGTGTTGTACCGTCTCAACATACCCTTGCACTTTTCCCTTGCATATGATGCGCACCACGGTTTTAAATGCACTCTCTGGATCCTCCTCCTCTTCTTCAGGTATTTCCTCTTCTTCGGGTATTTTTGATTCGCCCATCACTTCATTTTCTTTATCCGAGATATCACTCCGAACATTAACACTAACATTCACACCATGATCGCTGCTCTTACTGTCCTTAAACTTACTACTAATAACCCTATTACTATTACTACTAAAACTACTACTACTAAATTTACTAGTGTTCGCACAATTACGGTTTTCGCCATCGCCGCGGCCGCGAACATAATCATGCACTTCACCGAGGCTATCGACGCATCCAGCAACCGTAGCAACCGTAGCAGCGGCAAACCTAACTTTACCGATGCCGGTCGTTGCCTTTTCCTTGACATTTAACACGGTTTTCCGTTTTGTTGCCTTCGCATCCGCTGCAGGGCCCGGGGATGCCACCGTCTGTCCTAAGAGTAAATCAAATTCCTCTTCATAATCGTCGTCCAAAATCTCGATACAAGGACTGGAACTAGCCACGTTCGGGCAGTCACGCGACACGCCCATTCCGCTTACGTCAAATCTAGAGTCAGTCACTCCGATATGCGGTCTCACACTTGTACTAATGCTAGTAATATCACCACTAATACAAGCAGCAGCACCAGTAGAAATCGCGGAAACCGCAGAAATCGCCGCCACGGGAGGAACTCCTGGAACCGCGGAAGTTCTTGTCTCAGCAGTCCTCCGTATCCCAGAAGTTTTAAATGTTTTAAAAGGAATTCGCACATCTTTAGAAGCCGATAATGCCGATAATGCCTTGGTCCTCCATGCGGATGACGATGCCGACACTGAGGCAGCCGCCGATGTCGGCACCGACGTTGACACCGCTCCAAGTACCGAGCACTCAGATAAAGCATTAAGCTTTTTCAATGTTGCCGTAGATAGTACAGGTTTCTGTCGTTGTCGGTCCTTTCCCTTCAGCTTAGATCGATCTCCCGCATGGCTACTAATCAAATCAGTCGCTCCAGTTCCGCCAGCAGCCTCCTTAGAACGTGAGGGGCGTAGCACGTCGCACCTTTTCACTACCGGTCCAAGAACCTTTCTACCCTTTTTCCCTCCGCCAGGCAGAACAGAGGCATCCGTGTCCGCCAAAGCAGTGGCTGAAGCATTTCGCAGGGGAATAGCCCTATAGGGTACTTTCCCCTTTTTCTTATAAACCTTCCCATCTTCGCCCCTTGGCTTATCCATGCCCTTATCAGTCTGACGAGGCCAGGGCAAGGGTACAAACATCGACGAAGATGTTGGAGAACAGTCAACAACTCCAGCACTCGGGTCGCTACCGCTCCCAGACTCTGACCACTCGACGTTGATAACTTCCTCAAGTCCCTTTGGAAAGTTTGCTTTACCACTTTCAAAATTCGCCATGTTGAGTAATTCAGTCAAGCACGTTAAACAGTTAGTTACTTTAACGACACGTTGAAGAGAGTCAGATCAAGATCATCCAAGCCCAGAGGCAAAGGTGATCAAGTATTTATGTTCAAACAAGCAAGTCACACGGCACGTCAATCCCGCCGTATGTATCGGGCGTAGTGCATAAAGTTCGCAAGTCACGTAATCACACAGAGCGTGAAAAATAAAAGAAAATATATATATATATGCGACTGCACTTTATCAGATGATGGTGATAAAGACGTGTAAAATAGCCAAATCAGCACCAACGACAAGGTCTGACACTACACGTTCGCGAACAATGTCTAGGCAATTATTTGAAACAATCACTCCAATTATTAGCAAGTGAATACGGAAACCAAGAAGAAGTAGTATGTAATCTTGATGACAGCGACAAAAGTACACTCGATAACTGTATCCACAATTGATCCGACCACTAGCTAAACCGGCCACACTGTGCTCCGTCTCAATGTACTATGCACATCAAGCCATGAGTGCGCTGTATCGAAACTGAAAGTCCCTCCCACCAAAACAACGAAGGACCATCCAAACAGAAATCCCCTCCCTCTAGATTTCACTTCCCATCATAAGCCATCAATATTGGTCTAGGGCGGCACAGCACAACCCACCAGCCCCTTTCCCATAAGGACATAGCTGACAGTCCCCCCGCCCTGTGGCCGTAGCCAACTCCTATATTAATATAGTAATCAATACAAATAAAACTACAAGAATATACGATAACTAACAGATCAAAATCAAAGCAATAGTAGGCTGGATCAGCGAATCAAGTTTATGATTCAGCAGTACGTGCTCAAGACCGAAATGGCACAAGACTGAAATATCCGATCGAAATCAAGCTTAAAGTTGACACCGCAATCACGACCGAAAACCCAGATCCAGATTAGAATTGAAATCAAAATTAAGTATGAAACGGAAAAGAAAGAAAAAGTATCTAAATAAAATCGAAGTCAATCGTAATCCGACCCAAAATCAAACTTGAAAGGACAAGATCGAGATCAAGAACAGACCAAGACCAAAAATGAGAGCATAATCAAAATCGAGGCCAAATCAGGATCTAAAATCCAGCAGCATCACCCACTCAAAATCAGAATCAGAGTCGGAGTCGGAATCAACAGAGTCAAATCATTATCAGGTAGAATCATGATCCAAGTCAAAATGAAAATAAATTGAAGTAGAATGGGTTGCAAAAGACCCAGAGCAAAATTAAATCAGGGTCATAATCAAAGTCAGAATCATAGCCAAAATCCAAATCCAACTCAAAATCCAATTAAATCATCATTAGAATCAAAATTTAAATCAGTATCAAAGTCAGAATAACTAAATCAAAATCAGAATCATAATCTAGGCCCGAGCCATGATTGAAATAAATTAATTGAAAGTAACATGCAAATAAAGTAAAATGAAATAAATAGGAATTACATAACGCTCCCGTGACCCTCACTCGTAAAATCATAGGAATAATAATAAATAATAAATAATGGGATAATTTAAGACAAATAAATAAATAACTTGACAAGACCTAAAATCGCTCGCGATGGCAATAGCAATAAGCCGCGTAACAGATGCCCTGCCGTCCAAGACTGCAGATGTTACGTCGCGAGCGAGTGATACGGCGCGCGACGTACAAAAATTAAAAGAATAAGATAATTAATTTATTAGTTGTTAATACGCGGATGAGAACGGTATTTTCGCTGCCACCAGTCCCGATCGCGCTCGACGATGTTAGGTCGTTAACAATCGGAACAATTAAAAAAAAAAGAATCGTTTAATTTTCCTAATGAGATTCTGAAAATTGTGTTGTTAGATTGAGTTCGTCAATGCTCTAGTCCCATACGGGCCCCTCGTGCGAATTTGTGCCAAGAATGGTTAGCGTGAATGTTAGGAAGGAAGTGTGTTAAACTAAAATGAATCTGAAACTAGTTATGTGAAACAAAAGAAATATAATTTCAAAAAGAAAAGCATAACTGTAATTAAATTGGTTACAAAGAATTCGAGCTGTTGGGAATATAGAAGAAAAATTGCAATTTAGATATATGTTTAACAAGATCGGCGAAATTAGGTTATATTGAAAACTGTTGAATCGTAGAACAGAATTTAAAGTTGATTCGAGCGGCGATTTCAATGAGCAATTAAATTACGATGAGAGGAAAACGGTCCCAAGGGGAAAAGCTTCCAAAACCAACGGTTTCATGGGCCGCCTCTCATTACCGCGAACGGAATTATTGTTAAAATTGCGAAATGTTCTTCGATACCTTTAATAAACGTTGAACAGAACGATCTCGGGGGAATACTTCCAGAACACGCGGTTTCAAGATCGCCCGTTTTGCCTCACTAAATCCAGATTCGTCGTATTGGACAAAATGAAATAGATAAACTTACCAAGCTCGATGTTAGATAATATATGACAAGATATTAGTAAATTTGCTTAGTAGTCGCTGGTGTTGTCTGGAAATCTGGAAGGCGAAGAAAAGATGAGAAACTTGTCACACGCACTACGCGTTCGCGACCGGCCTTTCGACGGTGTTACGGTTACGAGACGATACGAAAACTAATTTCAAAACGACGCGACGCGGAAAAGAAAAATATTAATTAACGGCGATTTAAAAAAACGAAAGAGAAAAGATAGGAAATGAAAAGTATGAAGTTTTACGTATTCGTAAAAGTCTTTTACGCGGAAACGTGAACCGCAATCTCCCGGCACTCTGCCTTTGTAAGGACTTTACCGGTCAGCTAATTACAACGATTTTCACGCGTAAACTACTGCTTAACGCGAACACGGGCTCCCCGTCACGTACCTCACGATTTTTCGACGAAGAGTGATTTGCCTCAGTCAAGCGATCGTATCTCAGGGTTCGACCCGCGATCATGGGCCCAAAGTGGGGACATCATTTGGCAAATCAGGGTACGTGTCGAAGGGGAAGGCCCGCGCGTATTGGTTTTGTATAAGCGCGTTTCCCGAGTTCTCATCCCTTCTTGACCTTTCTTCCGACTCTGTCTTTCCGTAAGCTATCTCTTTCTTTTACCCCTCTAACGCTACGCGGATTTCATGCGTCGCAATTCTACAGTTTCTGGAATGTTCGAAATTTGTTACGATTTTACTTGTTTGAATTTAATAATCAGAGAGGCTTTTGTAGATGGAATTTAATAATGATATTTCGGTAACGAAGAACATTTGCCCTTTTATAGATGTTTGATTTACTATATTGAATAACTATTAATAAATAACGTGAAATTATTCCAATCTTATTTATATTTCGGTGGTTTACGAAAAAGGCAATCGATATTTATAATTATTATCAAATCGCGGATATATGCAAATACGTTACTGCATTTAATCGTTATTAGTTCCGCGTGGATTGATTTTTAATGGTTTCGAATTTTCTAAACGCTCTACGTTTAACGTTTAGTCCATTGTCGATGTTTATTGCCTTAGTCGACCTTCGTTTGGAACGTTCTTGAACGTTGGTCGACAATTTCAAACCTCAGTGGTTGTCACGCAAACCCTCGCATTCCATAGTCATACAATAGTTTCATTCCGTTTCATTCTAATTGCTTTCGATTTCAATTGCATTCATCCCGCGTGGAAGAGTCGGCCGACGCATGCTTCGCAGGTAGGAGAGGTATTTCGCTAGCAGGATAGAACAAGAGTCTTCTTTGTACGGTACGGTTAGCTGGGAAATTTCCAAGTGCGTCGCACTGCTTAACCGCACGGCGAAAGATGTTGATAATATTTCTCCTTAACCTTAGCGGGTTCGAATTTCTATATGTTTATTGCTACGCGGTTTCGACGAGGCAATCGTCCTAAGGAAGGTTGACTTCTTATTATTTGAATCGAACTAATTATAGCCTCCTTTGTGTGTCTCGCCTGGGATTATTTCCAAGTGGTACGCACTGACGAGGTACACAAATTCGGTATGTTAACGGTCAAACTATTCAAAACTGTCAGAAAGAAAATGGAAATAGCTCTTAGCTACGGTCGAATTATTGAAAATAATTCGGACGTAACACAGACAAGGACAGGAATAGGACAAGGCCAATTCCACCATATACCTTAGCACCCTGCATCCCTTTAGAAAGAAAAGGGAAAAAAGAAAGTTTCCCGTCTCATCTGTTCGCCTGATGTAGCAGAAAAGAAGGTCGCCAATGGCACACAATGGCAAGGACAGTCTAGTCAAGCCTAAATACCTAGTGGTAACTTAGAGCTTGAGGAAAAAGAAAATTCAATAAACCGGAAATGATATATACTGCAATTTAAAATAAACGAACTCAGCAACCAGAGAAATAGCTAAATTTAACTTAAGCTTAACATAGACTCTACAGGAAAATAAAGGAAAACAAAGGGCACTTCCATAAAGGCTAATACCATGCAACAGGCAGTCCAAAATGAGGAGACAATAAGACACAAGGCGCAATGTCATGAAATAAAGACAGGCAAAATAACCGCGCGCAATGATCAACCAAATAGCACAGTGCTCTCGCGCCGCTAAAAGCAACCCGTTGTGTCAGCATATAAGGAGTAAGCAACCAGCCGAAATAGGTCAGGCAGATTAATCGCTCGGCCAAACCAGCAATACCAATACAATAGTGATAGTTAAATAATCCCAGTATTAGTGGTAATAGCAATTCAGAATTTAAGAAAAGGAGAAAAAAAGGGGGGGGCAAGAATATGAGACAGAATACAAAAAATTTCGTAGCAGGGCAACGCAGGGCAACACAGGGCAACACATGAAAGACTACACAAGTCGAATATCCTACCGATACACAGCAGGCAGGCAACAGGCCGGCCCCCGCATAAGCGTACCCAATAATGGGGGCAGACAAACAGATAGTATTAGCGAATTAAATGAAAATAATTCCATCAAGTCACTAATCAAATCAAAATAAATAAAATATATAAAAGATAGATAAGTCAAATCAAAACCAGGTAACTTGAATCAGAGTCGAAATCAAATCGCAACATCAGAATCAACCCACAACCAAAATCAAGGTAAAGGCCGTGGCCGACACAAAATTGAAATTGAGATCGAAACCGACCGAGAACGAAACCGAAATGAAACCAAAATCAAACTCAAATGAAGTCAAATCAGGGTCATAATCACCATCAGAATCAATCATCAGATCAAAAATTAAATCAAGATCAGCATTAAAGCGAAAGCAAAGTCAAGTCAAATCAAATAAAATCTATCCCAAATCGAAACAGGTCCAGATCAATATTATAATCAATGAGAATTGAGCAAGAAGCATTTAACATATGCGTAGCCGCGTAGAAATACGCCCAAGTCATAAAATCAATTAGATATAATTTAATATGAAACATAATAATACAAACAGTTGATGATGTAAACCCAGACTCCTACACAACATAAAGGTGGCCAGGTAACAATAATAGAGTTCCAAAATCTGAGCCATAAAATTCCCAAATCGAGCCTGAGACCTACATAAATGAAATACAAGTCTCAGTCTCAAGGTACCATCCCAAATTCAAGCCAATACAGTTCCCAAGCTTACACGCCAGGAATGACAAGTTCAAACCTGAACAAGATAAAACAAAGCTGAACAGCTGATCCCACTAGATACGGGAACACAACATACAATAGAGTAATGTGGAATAATAAAAATAAAGTAAGTAAGATGGCTCAGGCAAACAAGCAACTAATATCAGTCCGCAATTTATGAAGTAAAATCATCAATAAGTAAATCAATTAATTAATAATTAAACAATTGGTTGAATTGTCATACAAGGGCAGCATAGTGCCGATCATTGATAATAAAGCCGCAATAATAGCTAAGATAATCAAATGATTGTAAATGGCCATATCATAAGTTCCATCATTAGATTGACTGATCATGCATTAAGAAAAGAAGTGACAATGGAATAATTTAAAGGCCGTTAATGAATAAATAATTAAATGAATAAATACTCAGAAAATAACACAATGAGAAGTAGGAACAGTACGACCGAAAGGGTCTGAAGGAAATATAATTGCCTGTGAATGGATATACAAGGCACAAGAATGTGGTCACCGCGTAGGCAGCACAGCTGGCAACCCGATGGGGTGTCAACATAACACCACACCGCGTCCAACCAAGAATCAGACCAGTATAAATGAAGTACTAAAGGATCATGATTAAGGAAAGTAAAGGAAAATTTATGCGACATGGCCACACGAAATGATAACGCCAGCCGCGTACAAAACCATCATCACAAAGCTGAATACAATCCCTACGTCAAAGTACTAAATAGTGTAAGGGGACAAATAGATTTGAGCATTCAATCGAAATGAGCTATGATAGAACTAAATTAAATTACATTAAATTAAACTAATTAAATGAAGTTATTAACGCGTAATGAAATAGGTTCGAAATCAAAATCACCCATCAACGTATCAGAATAATCAGTATATAAATAAATTAAATCGCTGTTAGATCAAAGTTCACAATCAAAATTGAAATTGAAGCCGATACCAAATCAAGCTAAAATCAGGGCCAAAATCAAAACAAATTCAAAATCCTAATCACAGCAGATCAACCTGAGAGTATTAAATAGAGTCGGAATTAAACCCCAATCAAAAGCCAACTAAATCTAGATCAAATTTAAGTAGAATAGAATCATACCTAAACTACCCAGAATTAACAAGTTAAAGTAAAATAAAATTAAGTACAATGAAATGAAGGCTTAAGGCTTTAAATGAAATTTAAATGAGGTTAATAAAGTACAGATTAGATCAAACCAACTGCAGTTTATTATTACCGAACAAAATAATGAATAATGTGAAAAGTGAAAAGTAAGAAGGGTACTCAGCACATGGCTTAAAGTAAAATGTAGGAAATAAGGAGGGTAATTCCAAACCACCAGTCCCGATGCCAGCACGCCAGACAACCCCAAGGCATCGATAAATAAAAGGCAACCGCCCATAATCTAGAAACTACGAAATTCAACCCCCCTTTCAACAGAGAGCAATAGATACCCCATCAACAAGCCAGCAGTCAAGGGTCTTCTACCATAAATTACCCGGCTCAACTGGCCAGCCAGAGGCAACCCTCTGACCCGCAATAGCAGAGAGCAATTTGTCAAACATCAGAAAAACAACCACCGTAATTAAAGGAAATAGAAAGAATAAGCAACGAGCTAGCAAATGCATAGCCGCATGTCATATCCATAAATTTGAATCCCATAATCCCGAAATCCTTGAGATGCCATAATACAAGCATAATATGTTTATAATATTAAAATATTAACGAAACAGGTTGGCACTACAGAGGTTACAAGTGGAATACAATTGAGCAATAGAATCCCCAGCCTCAAAATAATACTATTGCCTTATCTGGATCATAAATTAATTAAACTCAGCCTAGAAATAAGCCTAAAAAATAAACCTAGCTCTAGAAATAAATAAATAAATAAATGTAGGTGAAATAACTGAATGAGCAAATAAGTACATAAAATAAGCCAAAATGAAGTAAGATCAGTTAAGTTACATTACTAACAATCATTAGTCAAATAAATTGATCGATACATTGGGCCACCGCTCACCAATCAGAGATCAACGATCACATCGACTATCAAACAATACATAATCATATTGATCACCAACTGACTTAAGTAAGATCAGCAGTTAATCGATCATAGAACAACAATTGGGCCCACAAGAAAGAACCTACGAAGTGTACGAGTACACCAGGGCAGAAAGATGAGGAAGAGACAGCGATAAGTCACCCAACTAAAACATAGGCACATCGCCAGAGCCGACACCATACAAAGCAAGCAACAAAGCACTATGATACCCTATCCCACCTCACGATCAGTAGTTCTTTAAAGGCTACCAAACTACACTAAAGGTAAACGATGAAGGTAAAAATAGAAAATAACATGAGATAAAGTAAAATAAAATAAAATAAATGATAAATATATAAATAGATAGATAATTAGAAGCAGAAAATCACTCATAGATGCATAAGCCATATAAAACTCGCATACAGGTGTACACTTAATATATGATGATAAAGAACGGTTAATAGTGGTAAACGAGCTAAGGTAGTAAAAAGATCATAAAACAGCTCCCAGCAGTTGTCACGCACAATATTCCAGAGAGCCGAAACAGCGGGCAAGCGAGTATATAGCAGCAAATCTGACCCCGAATTGAGGCCAAATCCAAACCAGCAGACCATGGATACAAACAAGAGTTTATAAACTGATTAATTTAATTATCAATAATCAGAAATGGAGAATAAGATCAGTACAGATCCAACCATCCCCGCTCATTGTTAAAGCCGCCACCGACCCTGAATCAAACAGAACGACCGTATCAAGTTTCACCCTTATGGGTCATTCGCGCGCGGCCAGATTGACGAGCCGATAGACTGAACAGCTTAAGATAAGACTTCCGGGAACAGAACAGAGCAAGAGAGAGAAGAGAGGGGTACGCTATTGCGACTAAATAGCGTAAATACCGATAAACAAAACGATATATTCCCCTGTGACATCCAGCACAAAGCGCCCCACGACTACAGCCGAATTATTATGGCGTCAGCCTTTAGTGCTGACCCAAACCATAACCAGTCTCAACATCAAGATCGTAAAATACATCACATTCTAAGTGAAGTCAAAGATGGATTACTAAGATTATAAAATTGTTATAAATTCACCACAAAATCATACCATCCGTGACCACAGTCAAATTGAACCATTAATTAATAATGCAAAGTAATTACTCAAGGTAAGTACGTACAACTGAATGGATAGCGTCCATTCTTACGGATAATACATCAGCACACTGTTTAAATAATGAATTAAATCAATTAAACTACCCAGAAATAAAATACATAGATCGTCGCACGAGGGTCGCAACAGTCAGCCTTCGGTGAAAATAGATAGTGAGTGAAAAATTTCAAATGCTCCCCCCATGATTCCTGCCAATACCCATAAAACAATTGAGGTAAGAACAACGTTAACTATAAACAGTGCAATAAATAATTATTGATGACCACCCGAGAAATAATAAATATATATGTATAATAATAAATAATAAGTAGACCCGATTAAAAGGTCAAGATAGATTAATTGATTAAATAATAAAATTGAATTGTAATCATAACAATCAAACAAATAAATTAAAGTCAGAATCAAGATTGAATAAAATAATAGTAAAATAATAGTAGCAAACAGTATCACCAGCCAAAATTTGACCCTAATATTTCACCCACACCAACAAAATGATATAAGGGACCAGTAGGATAATATCAGCAACTTGAGATAAGTTAAGTCAGGATTACTTAAATAAATAAATAAATTAAATTGAATCACAGGGTAGGGAATAAAATGAAGTCAGGATCAAAGTCAGAACGAAATCAAGATCAGCTTCAGATACGGAATCACAGTAAATCAAGTCAAAGCAGAAACCAGAACTAAATAAATCAATCGCAATCGAAATGACAATCAAAGTCAGGATCAGGTCGAAGTCAGAGTCACAGTCAATTGGCTAAATCAACCAGAGCCGGTATCAGAGTCGACTCACAGTCAGAGTAAACCGAGTGAGTAGTGACATTATTAAAGTAATTTACAAAGGTCAAAAGGGTAGCCATACCAGATGGCCAATGGGCAATGAATAAAGGGCAAGTGAAGGTAATTGTAGCGAAAAGCACAGTTCAACCCAGTCAAGCTTATGGCAGGGTAATGCAGCCACAGCCAGATCAGATCAGTCAAAACAATGAAATTAAATTTCGAAATCAAGTGCGACCGTATCTAACATCATGATTGATGGCACAGAGAAGCCGAATCGAAATCGCAGCCAAAATCGGGGTTGAAGTTGACTCAAGTTAAAATAAAATCAATCAAGATCAAAGTCAGTATTGAAGTTAGAATAAATTAAGTAGCTAAATAGATAAGGTTCATCATCAATTCAAAAAAGGGGGGGTTACAATGGGATCATTCAAATTGGCTAGATGCCAGCACACCGTGCAAATGCGGAGGTCTACCTGCTATGATTTACTCCTCGAGTACAATGACCTAGTGATGATTGGTCATAATAGCTAATAATAGCTCGCCCAACAAAGAAGAGCCGAGGTCAAGCCCATGCAATGGGCCATGAACCCCAGCAAGTGCAATACGGATACGAAGTCACCCCTTCCACCTCCCCAGGTATCCGACCATGAAAGAAGCTTGCAGCGCATACAGAGTCCTCTAACAAGAGCGTTTGTCATTAAACATCGTCGTCACCCAGTCACTCAACCCGCCGCCAGGCGCCCCGAGAACAGCTACACAACCTAGGGAGGACATGCACCGCCACCTAGCGAGAAAGCCACCGACTGTCACAAGCAGTGACAATTTACTCAACTCTCCCGCCAGAGTGTGTAATCAAAAACATGCAATAGGAACAATATGTAATCCGGATCCAAAATTCGATGATAGTAATAATAGATCTGACAATTAGTGTTTGAGCAAACAATACAAATGTGTGATCGTTACGATGATCCGCTTTGAATTTTCACGTGAGAAAATGAACCGTCTGAATGAGTTTCAAATTACAATTACAGTGATTCGTCGTGAACAATGATTTTACATGAGTCGAGACATATAGATTATTGATTTGATCTGTCACCTGCTTGGTGTTACATGAACAATGCTCTTACAATTTGCAAGCAGCGAGCTTCTCAGCGCCGTTAATTCTATTAATTCGGCCCGCTGCTGTGATGGTGCCCGTGATCTCGTGCGTGATCGACACGTGGTTGGCGGCTCACGTGTTCAATGAATTATCTTGTAAATGAACATTACCTGTGAATCCTGTCGCTTGCACAATCGCTGAGGATTCGTGAGTTCGTCAGAGAGCTGCTTTCGTGATCCTTGTTGGTGATCTGCACGTGAACACTTGTCGAAGAGCGAAAAGAATGATCTGCACGTGTGTTTCACTGTGATCGAACAGATAATACTGAGTAAATAAGTAGAGTCACAATCAAATCAAATCAGGCCAGAATATAAATCCAAATCAGAATAGATCAAATTAAACTCAATCTTAATTAAATCTAGATAAAACGTCGAAAAACGTCGAAATGATGAGTGGGCAGGTCGACACATTCTCCCACACTCCACCCCACGTCGCACCGCATTATGATATATAAACGGCTAAGAAAGAAGGAACTGAGGCGTTAGACCGAATCAAAAGTGAAATGCCAGAATAAAATACTACGTCGCTATTGAAGAGGAGAGTAAAGAAAACAAGTCGAATACTTCAGTATCAATCAATCAATGAGACCGGTAAATAAGTAAATAAATAAATGGGCGAATGATCAAATGAATGACCATATCAATGCCAATGTATCAACATCATGGGAGGTAACTTGTATCGCAACAAAACCATGAAAGGATTACTCCGCCACTCACATCAAAGAGATTACCAGGCCCGAGATTTGTGGTTTAGAGCGAAACCTAAAATCATGACAATAATAGTAGAATATAATTAATAAGAAAAAGATCGCAACCAGTACACAAATACCATACAAGGCATAATATTGGGCAAGTCAAATTCAAGATGCAGACTATATAATAACTTGCGACACTCAATTACAAAATTACTAATCAGACCTATCATTAATGTATTTAAAGGGAAAACAAAACTGCACCGCAATACGCAAATGCAGCTGCACAAAGCCTCAAAATGACCGACCTCATGAACCCGCCATCTCCTAATGTACCCCCCACAGTAATGCAGAACTAATAATGTTTAAAATAGAGATTACCAGAAGTCGGTACATTGAGGCAAACAGTGAGGCAACGACAGAGCGATGCAGTGCAGGCAGCACATCAGATAATGGAAACAGTAATTGAGGCGAAACGAGACCGAAGTGAAACAATAGAATTAAGACCATAAATATAACCATAAAACTGAGCTCCCACCACCGTCAGGACAGCCCATCCCCAACAGGGATCGCGATCCCATCCAAAATCAGGCTCCAACTCGCCGCATGAATAGGAGTCAAAATTATCGTTAGAAGTACAATTAAGAGTGTCAGAAGCATGATAAGTATAACAGTAAGCTAGATAGCCAGAACACCCTGTCTAGAAATAGGACAGGGAAGATTAATGAGTGCACACAGCACCCAATATCATAATCAATCATGGCCATGCCAATTTACTGCATTGAGTAAATGATTACATAATTATATACTGGATCCCAAATACCAAACCCGACCGGTAAGATATAGATATCAGTGGATAGAGGGAGGAATACAATTCGCTAGAACGATTGATCAGTTAAGGTCAAAGACAATCAATCATTAGTCTTCTCAGTCAGCTGCCCCCCACCCCGAGTAAACTCAAAATTAACAGCAAGTCAAGATGCCAAATATTACATTACGTATGCCGGGTATAACTAAATATAAGTTAGCGTACTGACAACCAAAATTGAAATGCCAAAATCAAAATATCACCGCAAATAGCGACTAAGTCGTCTAACAGCCCACTACAACGGAAATTTCAGCAAGATGTTCGCGCCAACAGAACCAGCAGGACCAGTAGGTACAGCAAACAATAATAATACACCAATTAGCAATTTGATCCATTTATTCATCAAATTCAGCCGAACACATAATCCGTGCAACTCTCTTCCACGCTTTAGCCGAACCCCCGGTTCATGTAGGAGCAGAGGTAAACATGACCAATGACAAACAGCAAACGAGAAGACAAAGTAAAACTAAGTAATCACTTGTCAGGTAGCGACACACAGTGGCGCTCCAGAGAATCATCAGCCCGGTGAGCCACGAACTATACAACTCCGTCAATTTGAAATTTAAATCAAAATCTACTTCCTACAATCCAACCAGCTTCACAAGACTATTGACTAGATAATCAAATGGATTGAAAAAATGTAATGCGAACACGGAAGAGAATAAGCTATTTGCGTTTATATTTATAACCCATTATAATGTGATGCACCGCGTCGAACACCCATGCGACAATATATAATCTATCAAACATGAATGGAGGGAAACTGTATAGACACACAGCCACAAAACAATCAGTTGCTCGCTTAAGAGAGAGAGATTTCCGGAAGTCAGAATTCAATTAATTAATTAAATTAAATTAATTATTTTTAATCAAGAATAAATGACCAATAAGCAGAGGAGAGTAATCTAAACCTAAAGCAATACAGTAGAAGGTACAACTCTACCCTTGAGCAGATCAAACCCGAGACGCAAATCATATAATCAGTTGCAGAGTTGCCCCACCAATTGCTGTATTGACATAACAATATTACTATATTTATAAATGGAAGTAAAACACCACGCCACACTGTATAAATGCGACTGTACATGGTTCCTAAAATAAGCTACATCATAAACTCGTATCCCTTCGCATATCCTTTAAAGTAGTACGAAACTGACAATGTTTACCAATAAGAATTGCCAAAATAAATGGGTAATTGCATTACCCTATAGCGAAGTAACGGTAGAGTAATGCAATGTAGAGCAATACAACAAATATTAATAGTGGAAAACAGCAATTGAAATGAAGTAAAATGAGATAGAATAAAAGAATTAAGACCGCAGATAAATAAGATTAACTAAGACTAAGATTAAACTATGACACCGAACTCCTAACACTCCCAGGATACCATTTCCAGTCACGTCAAAACCAGATTACAGCCAAAGTCAGACTCCCACTTACTGCATGAATAAGAGTTGAAGTTAAGTTGACGATAGGAAAACAAACAATTAAATCAGAGTATAATAGGTATAATGATAAATTGAGATAGCTAGAACACCCTGTCCGAAAAAAATAAAACAGAGAATATTAAATAAACGCGCACCGCAACATTTCAATACTATATCCATTACGGCCATATAAAATTCTGCCGCATTGAGTGAATAATTACCCGATTAATACTAAATCCTAAATACCGAATCCAATCAATATCAATAGATAAGAAAACGAATGCAATCCGTTAAAACAATTGGTCAGTTAGGATCAACAGACAATTAATCACTAGCTCTCTCAGCTAGCTACTTTCCACTCTGAACAATCTCAGAATTAGTAGCAAGTCAGGATGCCAAACATTACATTACAATGCCGGATACAATCAAATATAAATTAGTGCACTAATAAACAAAATCAGAATGTCAAAATCAAAATATCATCACAAATAACTACCAAGTCGTTTAGTAACATAATACAACAGGAATTGCAGCAGGTTACTCGTATCATAAAGATCCACAGGATTAGTGGACAAATCCATTAACTCCATTGACTCAATCAATCAATGTCTCATCCCAATTCAGTTCCAAATCAAATACCAACCCTCCAACCATCCTCCACATGTCAACCGGGCACCGGCACCTGTAGAAGCAAAACAACAATATAACCAACAAACATTGTAACAAGGGAAAGAAACATACACAAGTAAATCTCGATAAGTAACCGTACATATCAAAGAAAGTAAAGAAACTCAACATGCAACAATATTAACGAAATTCAGTAAAATGAAAAGAAACGAGATAGAGGAAATAAATTAGGGTCACGGCGATACGACTAAGGTCAGGCTTAATCCCGTTGCTAGACCGAATTCCCGTATCGATCAGAGAAGGCCATTCTCCGGCCGCATTAACACCGAAATCTCAGTCGAAATCAGGGTGAGACCCCGACCTGTCACAGAAATCAGTTTAACGTTAACGTCGAGGGCAAAATTAAGAAAGATCCGCACTAAGAGTTATACCATTAGCAGAAAAGTTAATAGTTAGAGCTAGAATACCCTATCAGAGATAATAAATATAATATAATAGAAGATAAGCACGCATAACAGTGTTATGATCAATAAGACCGTGCAAACCCTGTAGTATTGAATAGTTAATTAGTTGAATAATAAATAAATCAATAAATACAAACCCCCACCCGCTTGAGTAAAATGCCGATAAAAGAAGGAAGGAATGCCACCTTAGACAGCTAGTAAGAGCATTCGAGCAATCAAGGTCATAAATATTCAGTCATTGATTCTCTCAGCTCGCCGCATTCCCACTGAACAATTTCAAAGGTTAACAGCGAACCGAGATACCAGATATATTACAGACATCGTATATAGATAAATTATATATATCATAATTTAGTAATCCGCGATTAGTGTAATCATGCTCATGATCAGAATATAAAGAATCAAAGGATCAAAGGCATCACCGTAGCTAGCGACAGGTCGTCCTGTGGCATAGTGCATCAGAAATCGTAACAGGTTTCCCGTATCATAAAATTCACGGGATTATAGGACAATCTATTGACTTCATCAATCAGCAGCCCATCTCAATCCAGTCCTAATCAAATCCAATCCCTCTAACCATCCTTCACATGTCAACCGGGCACCCGATACCTGTAGAAGCAAAGCAACAATGTAACCAACGAGTATCGTGTCAAGAAAGAAAAAGTTCGCATAAATGAGTCTCAATAAGTAGCAGCATGCATCAAGAAAATGGAACACAACATGTAACAATATTAATGGATTCAATAAAGCAAAATGAAACGGAACGAAACAAAACGCAATGAGCTAAGCCACAGAGATACAGCCAAGGTCAAACCCAACCCCGCCGCATGACCGAGTCCCATATCAATCAAAGAAGGCCATACTCCAGCCGTATCAGAATCCGAAATCCCAGTCGCAGTCAGGGTGGGTCCCCACCCCACCACACGAACAGGAATCAGTTCAACATTGACGTCGAAGGCAAATTTAAGAGAGAACCGAACCAAGTTATAAGAGTAGCCGGAAATCGAATAGCTAGCCTGCCCTATCAGAGTGAATAATCATAATAGAGGATAGGCGCGGATAACAGTGTTTCAATGTTATAATCAATAAAACCGTGCAAACCCTGCAGCATTGAATAGAAACTCGATTAATAATAAATAAATAAATACAAAACCCAACCGCTCGAATAATTAAGAAAAGTAGGAAGGAAGGAGTGCCACCTTAGGCAACCGGCAAAAACATTTGATCAATCAAGATCAAAATATTCAGTCATTAATTCTCCCAGTTCGCTGCATTCCCACTGAACAATCTCAAGGTTAACAGCGAGCCAAGAAACAAGTACTTTACAAACATTGTATATAGATAAACCGCGTGTAATTTAATAATTTAGTAATTTAATAATCTAGTAATTCAGTAACTAGTATAATCAAGTTCATAATCAAAATGTAAGAATATAAAGAATATAAAGAATCAAAGATATCACCGTTGCCAACGGCACAAGCAGTCTTGTAACATAATGCAACAAAATTGCAACAAGTTTCCAGGTTCCCGCATCCTAACGATTCACAGGATTACTGGACAAATCTATTGGCATCGTCGACCAGCAGCTCATCCCAATCCAGTCCAATTCAAATCAAATTCAACCCCTCCAACCATCCTTCAATGTCAACCGGGCACCCTGTACCTGTAGAAGCAAAGCACCAATATAGCCAACGAACATTTTAACAAGAGAAGGGAGCGAACGCATAAGTAAATCCCGATAAGTAGCAGTGCGTATCAATGAAGGTAAATGAAACACAACATGTAACAATATTACTGAGATTCAATAAAACAAATGAAGTAAAACGAAAGTAAAACGCATAAGTTAGGGCCACGAAGATATTCCAAGGCCAAGTTTTACCCCCATTATGAGACTGAATCAATCAGAGAAGGCCATTCTCCAGCCGCATTAGCACCATAATAACAATTGCAGTCAAGGTAAGGCCCCAACTTATCGCATGAGCAGAAATCAATCAATCAAAATGTTAACGTCGGAGGCAAATTAGGAAAGGTGAGGCAAGAGTTATAGTAGTAGCAAGAAGGTCAGCTAGAATAACCTGTCAGAGAATTAATATAATGGAAAATAAGCGCGCATAACAAAGTTCCAATGCTGCAATAATAAGACCGTGCAGGATCCTGTAGCATTGAGTAGATAGTTAATAAATAAATAAATAAATAAATAAATAAATACAAAACCCAACCGCTTGAGTAATTGTCAGATGTAGATTGCCGATAAAGAAAGAAGAAGGAAGGAGTGCCACCTTAGACAACTGGTAAGAACACATAGGCAATTGAAGTCAGAAATATTCAGTCGTTGATCTTTTCTCAGTTCACTGCATTCCCACTGAACACCTCAAGGTTAACAGCAAACTGAGATACCCAATACATTATAGACGTCGTATATAAATAAGCCACGTATAAATTAATAATTTAGTAGTTTAGTAATCAATGTAGTCATGCTCACCATCAGAATGTAAAAATATAGAGAATAAAGAGAATAAATGATATTACCGTAGCTAGCGACACAAGCCATCTTGTGACACAGTGCAACCGAAACTGCAACAGGTTACCCGTATTATAAAGATTCACGGGATCATTGGACAAGTCTATTGTCCCGATCGATCAAATCATCCCAATCCATTCCAAATCAAATCCAATTCAATTCCTTCAACCATCCTCCACATGTCAACCAGACACCCGGCACCTAGTAAATAAAGTAGAATAAGAAAATGAATAAACGTTGCATTACTGCGCATAAATGCACCTTTGCGAATTCTGAAATGAACAGCAGCATTATGCACCCCACAATATTAACAGACCATATATCATCCAGAACAACACCAGACAGGTAGTGAGTAAAGATGTTAATAGAATTTAATAAAATAAATAACGAATGGGAGAATAAGTGAGATAAGATGACGAGTGCATGCAGTACAAATAATAGATAGTGGTGGATGTAGTTGAATTGAATGAGTGATACTAAGAAACCAGCTATAAGTGAGCTTCCCGTTGTAATCAAATAGATCATTTCCCAGTCAAGTAAAGACTGGAATCATGATCACAGTTGAGATCAGACTCAGTTTGCGCTAAAATAAGAGTGAAAGTAAAGTTAAGTTAACGTCAGGGGTACAGTAACAGAAAGACAGATAATTAAAGTACTTTATGAGAAATAGTTAAATAAATCAAAGAAACCTTGAAGAAAACATTGAAAGTACAGTACCCAATCATACCAATAACGTAATGTAATCAATTAGAACCGTGCGAAATTCTGTCGCATTGAGTAGGCGACTGAATTATTAAATAACTACTAGATACCGAACCCAGCCAACCGAGTGCACATGCAAGTAAGAAAAAGGTTACGACTTGAATTATTTGTCGGAGAAGTTAAGATCAAACAGCAATCATCGGCTCTCCCAATTAGCCGCAAACGACAGTGACCAATCCCACATTTAACAGCAAATTGACGTACCAAACACTACATTAAAAGGGCTCTGAGTGAGCTGACTAACAATAAGTATAAATACAGCTACGAATCTACATATAGAGTATGATCAGAATCAATTAAAATCAATTAAAATCAAAGATATCACCGTCAATAGCCGTCGATAGAAACACAGTCGCCTTATATCGCAATGCAACAGAAATCGCCCAGGTTACGCACTCCAACAGGATTAGCAGAATCAACGAATACAGGGATCTGTAGGTAAATCAGTTCAACAATTTAACACATAGATTAAATTAAATCAAATCAAATCAAATCAAATCAATAGCAATTGAATTCAGCTCAATTGACGATTGACGATTCAATCGAGAAATAACTGAGAAGCCGCACAATTCCCCCCAACCTCCACGAGAATCATAAACATGCTCGGAAAGGAGTATGCAGCAAACATAACCAAAGGGTGCAAAAACACGCAAGATAGAAAACCCCAAATCGAAACGTAGTTGACAAGTAGCGACCCGCGGCAAAGCGGTGGATCAGCAAACCAGTATGACAGCGAACCATAGATTATACAAGTCCGCCATCTTGGAGTTTAAAATCTCAAACCCCAGATCTATGCCCACCCCATACTTGCTTATTTAAAAGATATCAACTATTAACTAAATTAAATGAGATTAAGAGAATAATAAATAAAATAAAATAAAATGAATGAGATAAATAAAATAAATAAAATAAAGCATACCTCGCTCAAATAATGCCTATTGATATTGATTTATAACACCCCATAATGCAGTGTCCCATGAAAGGAAGTCTCAATCAAATCAAACATTGACATGCAACAAACATAAACTTAATTAGCACACTCATAAAACCATCAGTTGTTCACCTCAGAAATCAATAGGAACCTCAGAATAAATAAGTAAAAGCGAGGCCAAAATTAGAGCAATAGTATATGATGAACATAGAAAATATTGTTTGATACTGAGTGTAGCATTATCCAAGTCAGTTCAGATTCAGAATGTAGATTACACAATAGATTATAGATCCTACATCACTATTCCCTCGAAACAACTTAATGCATAAATAAGGTAGAAGAAAATGAATGAACGTTGCGTTACTGCGCATAAATGCAACTTTGCAAATTCTGAAATGAACAGCAGCATTATGCACCCCACAATATTAACCAATCACATATCATCCAGAACAACACCAGACAGGTAGTGAGTAAAGATATTAATAGAATTTAATGAAATATAAATAACGAATAGGAGAGTAAGTGAGATAAGGTGACGAGTGCATGCAGTATACTGCAATACAAATAATAAATAGTGATAAACGTAGCTAAATTGAATGAGTGATACTAAGAAACTAGTTATAAATGAGCTTCCCGTTGTAATCAAATAGATCAAATAGATCATTTCCCAGTCAAAAGGAGACTGAAATCATGATCACCGTTGAAATCAGACTCAATTTGCGTTACAATAAGAGTGAAAGTAAAATTGAGTTAACGTCAGGAGTACAGCCACAGAAAGACAAATAGTTAAAGTACTTTATGAGAAACAGTCAAATAAATCAAAGAAAACTTGAAGAAAACATTGAAAGTACAGCACCCAATCACGCTAATAGTGTACTGCAAGTCAACTAGGATCGTGCAAAATTCTGCCGCATTGAGTAAACGACTGAAAATTAATTAGCTGCTAGTTACCGAACCCAACCAATCGGGTGCACATGCTAATAAGAAAGGTTACGGGTTAAATTATTTGCCAGAGCAATCAAGATCCAAAACAGCAATCATCGGCTCTCTCAACCCGCTGTAATCGACACTGGCAATCCCGAATTCAACAGCAAGTTGATAAACCAAACACTACATTGAAAGGACTCTAAGGAAACTAACTAACGATAAGTATAAATACAGATACGAATCTACATATAGAGTATAATTAAAATCGATTAAAATCAAAGATATCACCATCAATGGCCGTCAATAGCAACACAGTCGTCTTGTATCACAATGCGACAGAAATCGCACAGGTTACGCACCACAACAGTGTCAGCAGAATCAACGGATACCGCAATCTGCAGGTAAATCAGTTTAACAGTTAACAGTTTAACGCATAAATTAAATTAATAGTAACTGAATTCAATTCAATTAACGAATTAATTGAGAATTAACTGAGAATCCACACAATTTCCCCAACCTCCTAGAGTATAAACATGTACGAAAAGGAGAATACAACAAACATAACCAACGAGTGCAGAAACTCGCAAGATAGAAAACCCAAATACCCGAATCGGATCAAAGTCGACCGGCAGCGACTCGCAACAGAGCGGCGAATCGGCGAACCAGTATGGCAGCGAGCCATAGATGATATAAATCAGCCATCTTGGAGTATAAATCTGAAACTCCAGATGTACACCCATCCCATTTGTTTATTTAAAAGATATTAACTATTAATAACTAAGTTATATGAGATTAAGAGAATAAAGTATAACATAGTGTAGGAGGGAGAAAGGCGTTTCGTCTCGGGATCGTCTGTCAGACTCGTCAGTGGGGCTGACAACAGACGATCCCTGCCCCAGACACCTATCGTAACGCCGTTCGGAACTTATATATATCCGAACGGCATGCCGGGAGAGCACTTGCGAGAGAACACCGATCTCGTCGCCACCTAGTGCTCCCCGGCCCGAACTCAAGGCGTCCGGGGAGACGAAACTCTCTCCCCTCCACTAAACGCCTACAATAGATAAAATAAAATAAAATAAATAAATAAATAAATAAGATAAAATATACCTCGCTCAAATAATACCCATGATATTGATCTATAAAGTACCGTAGTGCAATGTCCCATAAAAGGGAGTCTCAATCAAATTAAACATTGATATGTCACAAAACATCATCAAACTCAATTAGCATTCTCATGAAACCATCAGCCGTTCATCTCAAAATTCTATAGGAACCCCAGAATAAATAAGTCAGAACAAGGCCAAACTTAGATTAATAGTGTACGATGAAAATAGAAAATGCAATTTGAAAATGCAATTTGATACTGGATGTAACATTATTCAAACCAAATAAGATTCGCAACGTAGACTACACAATAGATTATAAATCCCGAATTACTATCCCTCAAGACACCTTAAAGCATAAAGATAGAATAAGATGGGAATAAGTAAACCAGTGAACGCTACATTACCATGCACAAATGCAACCCTGCAACTCTGAACTACCATGCACCCCACAATATTAACAATCACAAATCATCCAAAACACCAGCTAGTGGTATCTAAGGATGTTAACAGGACTGATCAAATAAGTAACGAATAAGAGGGTAAGTGGATAAGTAAAATAAGGTGACAAAAGCATGCAGTACCCCGTAATGCAAAATAATAGATAGTGGCGAACGTGCTAAGAAACAATTATAAGTGAGCTTTCCGTTGTAATCAAATAGATCATTTCCCAGTCATGTGGAGACTGGAATTATGATCACAGTTGAAATCAGACTCAGTTTGCGTTAAAATAAGAGTGAAAGTAAATTTAAGTTAACATCAGGGGTATAATAACAGAAAGATGGACAACTAGAGTACTTCATGAGAAATAGCCAAATAAATCAGAGAACCTAGAAGAAAAAACATTGAAGGTACAGCACGCAAAACATACTAATAGTGTAATGTAAATCGATTGGAATCGTGCAAAATTCTGTAGCACTGAGTAAACGACTGAATAATTAATTAGTTAACCGCTAGATACCGGGCCCAACCAATCGGGTGCACATGCCAGTAAGAAAGGTAACGAGCCAAACTACTTGCCAGAGCGGTTAACCCAAAACAGCAATCATCGGCTCTCTCAATTTGCTGTAATCGACACTGGGCAATCCCAAATTTAACAGCAAATTGATAAACCAAACACTACATTGAAAGGACTCTAAGTAAACTAACTAACGATAAGTATAAATACAGATACGAATCTACATATAGAGTATGATTAGAATCGATTAAAATCAAAGATATCACCGTCAGTGGCCGTCAATAGCAACACAGTCGTCTTGTATCACAATGCGACAGAAATCGCACAGGTTACGCACTCCAATAGGGTTAGCAGAACAACGGATACAGCAATCTGTAGGTAAATCAGTTTAACAGTTAACAGTTTAACGCATAGTTAAATTAATAGTAACTGAATTCAATTTAATTAACGAATCAATTGAGAATTAACTGAGAATCCACACAATTTCCCCAACCTCCTAGAGTATAAACATGTACGAAAAGGAGTATACAACAAACATAACCAACGACTGCAGAAACATGCAAGATAGAAAACCCGAATACCCGAATCGGATAGAAGTCGATAGGCAGCGACTCGCGACAGAGCGGCGAATCATCGAACCAGTATGGCAGCGAGCCATAGATTATATAAATCCGCCATCTTGGAGTTTAAAATCTCAAACTCCAGATCTACACCCACCCCACATTTATTAATAGAAGATATCCACTATTAATAACTAAATTGAACCAATTAATTAATTAAATGAGATTAAGAGAACAAAGTATAAAATAATAAAACAAAATAAAGTAATATACCCTGCTCACAAATAATGCCCATTGATGCTGATTTATAACACACCATACCATATTGCAGTGTCCCACGAAAGGAAATCTCAATCAATCAAACAAACAGTCCCGATCAAATCAAACATTGATACGTAACAAAACACCATTGAACTTAGCTAGCATTCTCATGGAACCATCAGTTGCTCACCTCAGAAATAACATTCAAGACAAACCAACAACAACAAAACCATGCATCATCCATGCATTTGAATGGACAGAATCGCCTGTCAGCACAGAGGAAAGAATGAAATTAGTGTAAAACAGATCAAGTATTTTAACCACAATCAGATGAATAAGCAGTGAACAAGAACGTATGAATAGATGAATGAATTATGAATGCAACCATGACAGTTATAAAGATTAGGAAAAGAAATGAGAATAAGGATATAGGGATATATAAGGATATAGGATATAGTGGAATGTTATACCAAACATACCCAACAATGCACTGTAATACAGAATAGAATACACCATAAAGTTAATTAAGTTCCACTGAAACACTGAAACAAGACAGCACGCTTATTGGCTCCATCGCCACCACTTTATAAATTATATTACAAATTGTGGGTGACTGCGTCCATACAAATGCGAATAGAAGTAGAGATTAACAACTGAGGACTGAATAGTGTATAAAGATATTAAATAGAGGCAATAAATAAATCAGATCACTTGTAAAGTGCGTGGTTCAATTAAACACAGACTACCGTATAATATAAGAATAAAGAATAAATCAATAAATAATAAGTAAATATCTAAAATGATATTTAGAATGATACCTAAATGATAAACTAATAACAGAAACCACGCACCATCAATGCCTTTGAATAGACACAACCTCTTATCAACACAAAGTAAAGGACAATCAGAATAAAATAATGAAAACCTTTAACTTTAATCAGAAATCAAAATGAAGCAATGAATAAGGAATGAAAAATAAATGGATAAAGGACAGACAATGAGTGAATGCTGATTGCGAGCACAACAGTTACAGAAATTAAGAAGTTATGAAAATAAAGAGAGAAAATGAAATGAGTATGTAAGGTGTAACGTTGTAATGTTGTAACCAAACATAACCTACACAATGCACTGTCATATAAACAAAATAAAGTATAAAATAAAATAAAGCAAAATAGACACACTGGATTAAATTAAATTTCACCGAAGCATGACAGCACGATTAGTGGTTCCATCACCACGTCCCCCCAAATAAGCAATTATGCCCATATAGATGCAAATGGGGAGTAGAACTTCATAACCGAATAATGTATATAGTTAATAAGTAAGAGCGACAAATAAATCAAATCAAATCAAATGTAAGGTGCGTGGTTTAATTAGACACAATACTGCTGTATAATGTAAGAATAATAAGTTAAAGCTAGATATAAAATGATATTTTAAAGATAAACTAATAACAGAAACCACGCACCATCAATACGCCTGAATAGACAAAATCTTTTGTCAGCACAGTAGAAAGAACAAAATTGGAATAAGATAATGAATCGTTTAACTATAATCATAATGGATAAGCACTGAATAAGAATGAATGAATAAATGCATAATGAACGAATAACGAATAAGTTAAAGCTAGATATAAAATGATATTTTAAAGATAAACTAATAACAGAAACCACGCACCATCAATACGCCTGAATAGACAAAATCTTTTGTCAGCACAGTAGAAAGAACAAAATTGGAATAAGATAATGAATCGTTTAACTATAATCATAATGGATAAGTACTGAATAAGAATGAATGAATAAATGCATAATGAACGAATAACGAATGCGAGCATAACAGTTGTAGAAATTAAATTGAGAAAATAAAGAAAATAAAGAAAATGAAGAAAATGAAAAGTGGAATGTTGCAACCAAACACAACCAACACAATGCACCATAACATAAAATAAACAAATAGAATCAACCATATAATGAATTAAATTCCACTGAAACATGACAGCGCACTTATTGGCTCCATCACCATCACTTTGTAAATCATAAATTATGCCTTGTGAGTGATTATGTTCATACAAATGCAAATAGGAGTAGGAATTGACAACTAAAGCTGAATAATATGTAAAGATATTAAATAAAAGCGACAAAATCAAATCAAATGTAAGGTACGTGGTTTAATTAAACACAAACTACTGTATAATATGAATAAATAAATCAATAAATAAGATATATAAAATGATATTTAAAATAATATTTAAATGATAAACTAATAACAGAAACCACACACCATCAAAGTATTGATTAAACAAAATCGCTTCACTTGTCAATACTGAAGAAGAAAATAAATCACATAAGTCAAATAATCAAATAAATCAAATCAAATCCGTTACTTTACTCTAATCAATCAATACAATGAATAAGAATAAATAATGATGAAATAATGAAAAATGAATGAATGGATGGATGCAAGCAACACAACAGATATATAATTAAGTGAGTAATTAGGTAAATAAGAAAAACATGAAAGCGAGAATGAAAGTGAAAATGAAATGTAATGAGCAGAATAAAAGGAATGAAAGGAAAGGAAACCAAGTTAAAGAAGAGGGAAAAATGAATTGTAGGATTGAAGAATAGCAAAGCCAACGCGCCCAACAAAGAAAAAACACCCATCAACAACAATCACACATCGCACAACACCACTGAAACAACATTGGAACAGACTAAAACATCACTGGAACAAATGAACAAAACTGAAACTGAAAACTGAAAACTGAAAGCTGAAAACTGAAAACTGAAACAAGAGGAAATTAAAGAAAACACATAAAATAAATCACATAACCCGAATCGTCCAATTTATTCACTTAACACACTACATTGCTTCTGCTGCATCGTCACCAATAAGAAAATTAGACAAACCCAAAATATTAGAATAACGTAAAATAGAGACATTTAGCGAAACAGGTAACTGAAAAACGGCAATATGCAAACCGCGTAAACCATGGGACACGATGTACCATTAACAATGAAACGGTGAGAACGGTAATTAGGCCAAAAATACGATAATGCATGAAATTAAACATAACTAATAAATAAATGTCCGGATAACAGAATAGCCTGTTGTTGGCGAAATTCCCTACGTACACGCAGCGTGACGAAGTTGGCAGCGAAAGTAATTCGTTGGTGCGTCGTTACCGATAGCGGCAGCACCTCACGGGCCCCCTTTGTCCACGCGGTCCCCTCTCCACGCGGAACCGGCACGATCGACGCCATCATCGATTTCGTCCTTCTTGATCGAACGCTCAGAGTACACGCACGCGTTTCGTTTGTTTTCGCTCTCGCTTAGATCAAGCTTTCATTGTTAATATAACAATCTTTTTGACCACGCATTGTCCACGATTTCACTTGTGTAAAGTGCAAATTGACCACGCTTCGACCACGCGCTATTTCTGTACGTTGACCACGCGGTATGATCGTGCACGTTTTGTGTTTGTACGTGAATTGTAAATAGTTGACGCGCAATAAACGAGTCGTGTTTGTTGCAAGGTGTGTCTCATTTATTCTATCCACTCAGACTACGTGAACTCGCAAACATTTTTTGGTCCTTCGAGCCGGATAGAGGCACACTCGGTTTCGAAGAAACGTGTAACGGTCGAAGCCGCCATTACGCGTAACGGCCACGCCCGTTCAACGAACACGCAGTGCCATTTTGAGTGAGGTGTGACAGGATTGCAGTGACTCTTTCAAGCTTCCGTGTCGTTCGCATTTGTGCAGTGACCACGCAGTGAATTTCGACAACATGCCGAAATCGCGAGATACCTCACCGGCTTCGCACGACAGCTCGGCCCGCTCCAGCAAGGCGGACGAGGAAACGACCACGGCGCCCCCGCTTCTAGAAGTCCCGGAAGAGACGACGCAGCCCTTACAGCCCACGCGCACACGCTCTCCAGCACGCCTCTCCTCTGAGCTTCAGGTTCGTGCGAAGGTGCAGGAGGAGCGCCTGGACACGATGTTGTCCATTGTCGAAGACCTTCAGGCCTCCGCTGCAAAGGAGCCGCTCTCGATCCTTGCGTCCGAGGTCGAGATCACAAAGACCACGCTGATGGAGATGCACCTTCTTTTCCATCAAGAACACCAGGCTCTTAGCCGTCTCTGGCCGGTGTCCCAGCTCGAGCACGGCTACTACAAGGGCAAGGTGGCTTCGCAAGAGGAGAAAGTGGTATTGACCGCTCGAAAATTAATAGCGCAGCTGGAACACCGTCTCGCGCCAAGCACGCCCACGCAGCCCACGACGTCCACGCAGTCAACCTCGACCAAACGATCACGCTTGCCGGAAATTGCACTCCCAAAATTCGAGGGGGAGTACAACAGATGGCAGGCCTTCAAGTCGGCGTTTACGTCGGTGATTTTGGAGCGTGACGACCTCGCCGACGTTGATAAGCTCCACTATTTAAAAGGAGCATTCTCAGGCAACGCAGCCCACGTTATTGAGCACCTTCCTGCAACAAACGAGGGGTTCCAAAAGGCTTGGAAGCTCCTCGATGAGCGGTTTGAAAACAAGCGGCTCAATGTCCAGTCCTACATGGACCGGATTTCAGATCTGAAGCCGATGAAACCGCGACGGGCCAGTTCGCTGATTAAGATGACCAATATCATCGGCGAAACGCAGGAAGCGTTGACCACGTTCGGGCTCAATGATCCACACTCCTGCTTCCTGTTAAACCACCTCGTCAGGCTGCTCGACTCGGGCACGCAAGAACGCTGGGAGTCCTCGCTGAGCACTCAAACAGATTACCCAACGATGTCGCAGCTCACGACATTCTTGTTGGGACGCGCCCGAACACTCGAACAGCTGGAGCGGGTGGCCGAACAAAAGCAGACGCAGAACACGCAGACTTCGTCAGGACGCCCGGCCAGTCGCGACATCCGGTTGGTGCAACAGAGAGCCTCCGTCCACGCAGCCGCCGCAGCGCAGCCCACGCCAACGACGACACAATCGTCCTCTTCACGCCCACGCACTTCAGCGCTCTATCCTTGTGCGCTCTGCGCCAAGGACCACTTTCTGACAGCGTGCCCTGCGTTCAGGAACAAAACCGTGGAGGAGCGGATAAATGTGGTGAAGGCTCAACAGTTGTGCGTTAACTGTTTGGGCCACCATAATTTGAGAAGCTGCCGTACTGCACAACGGTGTAAGCTGTGCAATGAGCAGCACCACAGGGCGTTACATGGTGGCAACCTCATAAGGGTGTTGGTGCCGTTCCTTCAGACCTCGCAGCCCGCGAACGCCTCCACGTCTTCGCAGCCCACGGCGAAGGCATCACAGACCACGCAAACGCAATCGACAACACATTGAGATGTCGGTGCTGTCGTCGACGCCCACGCAGCCTGCTCAGCCCACGCATTAAAGGACCACGCAGCCCACGCACTCAGACCACGCAGACCACGGACCACACTTCTAGCAACAGCACTCGCAAGAGTGCACACTGACCTCGCAACGCAGCAAGTAAGAATTCTGGTCGATTCAGGCTCTGAAGTTTCTCTTATTTCAGAGTCTGAAATAAGAGTTCTCTTTAGTTAATCAGCTTAGACTCAGACGGAAACGCTCCTCATTGGATGTCCACGGAGTTGGTGGCCTCGCATACCAATGGAGTGGTCAATATTACCTTCCATTCCAACTACAGACCATTCTCAGTCACCGTTCAAGCACACGTGCTTTCAAGAGTGACTACTTGCCTGCCATCAGCACCACCATCTCAGCCCACTCTGCCAGCGCATTTGGAGAAATTTAATCTCGCAGATCCTCAATTTCTCGTATCCAGACCGGTGGACATCATCCTCGGAGCAGACGCATACGGGCAAGTCATCAAGCCAAATATTATTCGGAACACGTCATTACCGTTGATCGCTCAACTCTCGATTTTCGGTTGGCTCATAATCGGGCCCCTCGAGGGCACTCAGACAATTCGCAGGACTTCTCATCAAGTGACAGTCAATAATACTGATCGCCAATTGAGTGAGTTACTCAGCCGCTTCTGGACGCAGGAAGAGCCACCGCAGGACACGGCACCCTTGCTCACGCCAGACGAGCAAGAGTGCGAAGATCATTTCAAGACCACGCATTCAAGAGACTCCGCTGGAAGATACATCGTGCGATTGCCGCTCAAACTTCATCCTCGAGCACTTGGCAATTCTTATCAGACCGCGCACAGTTGCCTTCAACGGACTCTCAGACGACTCAGTAAGGACGCCCAGTACAATCAGCTGTACACCAAGTTCATGCTCGAGTATGAGCAACTTGGTCATATGGTAAGACTGAACAACGACTCAATAACTAGTCCGTTTCAGTACTTTCTTCCGCATCATGGCGTTCTGAAGTTGGGCAGCACGACCACCGCATTGCGTGTGGTTTTCAATGGCTCCAGTCCAACTTCATCAGGATACTCGCTGAACGATCTTCTACATACTGGTCCAAATCTGATGCTGAATATCGCAGATCTTCTCATTTGGATACGAAGATACAAACATCTGTTTGCAACTGACGTCACGAAGATGTACCGACAAATTAAGGTGCATCCAGATGACTGGAGCTTGCAGCAGATACTCTGGCTTGATGACACGCAGAAAGAAACACTGTACCAGCTGACCACGGTCACGTACGGAACGAAAGCTGCACCGTACTTGGCTGTCCGAACATTCTTGCAACTCGCTGACGACGAAGGGTCGAAATATCCCCTTGCCGTGGAACCCATCAAAAATGGCAGGTATGTCGATGACATTTTTGGTGGCGCAGACACCGCAGAACATCTACAGGACGTTGCAAATCAGCTAACGCAGTTGTGTCAAGCGGGTGGATTTCCACTCGCAAAATGGCACTCCACAAGCAAATCGTTGCTAGAAGACCTCGCACCAGAACAGACTAACGCAGTAATCTCATTCGACGACTGTGCAACCAAAATTCTCGGAATTAAATGGATTCCACAACAGGACACGCTCAACTTTTCGACCATATCAGCCACGCAGCGCACGCAATTTACAAAACGCCTCATTCTCTCCGAAGTAGCTCAACTCTTTGATCCACTCGGTTTTGTTGCACCTGTAATTATCAGAGCTAAAATTCTTATTCAAGAGCTTTGGTTACAGGAACTCAGTTGGGACGACATTCTGCCACTTCACATTACTCAACGATGGTAATGCATCAGGGAAGATCTAACCAGCTTGGCCAAGCTTTCCATCCCTCGATGGTTCAACACCACGACCACGTCTACAGTTGAACTTCATGGCTTCGCTGATGCATCAGTCCTCGCAATGGCAGCCGTCGTCTATCTCGTCGTACAGGCACAGTCCACGGGTACCCAAGTTTCACTTGTCTGCTCGAAAACGCGAGTGACACCACTCAAACGTCTGACCATCCCGAGGTTAGAACTCACAGCAGCGCTGCTACTCTCTAAACTGATACGTCATGTTCACGCTACTTTGAACATGAACGTTTCTCAGACATTTTTGTGGACGGATTCAGAAGTCACGCTTGCGTGGATCAAAACGCACCCCTCCAAATGGAAGGATTACGTTCGCAACAGGGTAATCCAGATCCAGGAGATCACGCAGAACTTTCACTGGAGGCATGTACCAGGATCATCGAATCCAGCTGACTGCGCGTCAAGAGGCATGACGACAGAACAGCTTCAACAGCACTCGCTCTGGTGGACGGGACCACCGTGGATCACGCAACCACAGAACGCATGGCCCACTCAGACCAGTGTAGACGCAGACGAGCTAGGAGCTCCAGAAGCTCGTGCTGTGGTTTCACTGCACACGTCTAACGCAAACGCAAAGGAATATTCATGGGAACTGATCTATAAATATTCTTCCTTTCACAGACTACTCAGAATCACCGCTCTTTGCCTCAAATTCGTGGACAAGCTGTTCAAACGACAGGACGCTTCGCCTACGCATTTTATCTCAGCAGCTGATATGGAGAAGGCCAGAATCTACTGGATTCAGGCCACGCAGTCCGCATTCTTCAAAGACGAACTCGCTGCACTCGCCAAGGGAACAACGCTTCCAACAACTCATCCATTCACGAGGCTCACCGCTTACCTCGACCATCAAGGAATCGCCAGGGTAGGCGGACGCCTCCAACATTCAGAACTCTCGCACGATGGCAAACATCCTGTTATTTTGCCTCGTGATTCACGACTCTCTGCACTGCTCATCGACCACGCACATCGTCAGACCATGCATGGAGGTACGCAATCCACCCTCGCTTTTCTCAGACAACGCTACTGGATTCTCGGTGGACGAGCTCCAGTGAAAACGCATATCCTGAGGTGTGTGAAGTGTGCTCGGCAGAGGGGGATCCGTGCCCATCAACTGATGGGCCAACTACCTCTTTGTTGGGTCACTCCATCACGCCCGTTCACCCACACAGGGGTGGACTACGCAGGACCGCTCACGCTGAAGACTTGGAAAGGCAGAGGAGCCAAGACACAGAAAGGGTGGATTTGCGTATTCGTCTGCTTCGCAACATCAGCTGTTCATCTGGAAGTTGTCACCGATTACTCAGCCGACGCGTTCATCGCAGCCTTTCGCAGATTCGCAGCAAGGAGAGGAACTGCAGCCTCTCTCTACTCAGATTGCGGCACCAACTTCCAAGGAGCAGACGCGCAGTTGCAGAAACAGTTCAAGGACAGCACACGCGAAAATCAAGACCTCGCAGCTTTACTCGCCAAGGATGGTACGCAGTGGCACTTCAACCCTCCTGCCGCTCCACACATGGGTGGAAAATGGGAAGCGGTGGTCAAGTCTCTCAAATTCCATCTGAAGAGAACGATTGGGGATGCCTTGCTGACGTTCGAGGAATCAATAACATTGCTCGCGCAGATCGAAGCCATCCTCAATTCAAGACCGTTGGAACCACTCAGCGATGATCCAGACGACCTCTCAGCCCTTACACCAGGACATTTCCTGATCGGATCGCCGCTCAACGCAGTGCCAGAGCCCACGCTTCTCGACGTCTCAGTCAACCGATTGTCAAGGTGGCAATTTCTGCAACAGCGTCCCCAACAGTTTTGGAGGCTCTGGTCCACGCAGTATCTTCAACGACTCCAAGCAGTCTCGAAGTGGCATCACCCGTCAAATGAGATCAAGGTAGGCACTCTTGTTCTTATTACTGATGAACGCTTGCCCCCAGGAAAATGGCCCATGGCACGGGTTCTCAAACTCCTACCAGGCAAGGACGGATTGACCAGAGTCGTCGAGCTCAAGACGGCCACCACGACGCTCACACGGCCCATTCTTCATCAGTCCTCTCAGGACGACGCGGACACGCAGACCACATCATCGAACAGTCGCTGATGGCAGGGGGGAAATGTTGGCGAAATTCCCTACGTACACGCAGCGTGACGAAGTTAGCAGCGAAAGTAATTCGTTGGTGCGTCGTTACCGATAGCGGCAGCACCTCACGGGCCCCCTTTGTCCACGCGGAACCGGCACGATCGACGCCATCATCGATTTCGTCCTTCTTGATCGAACGCTCAGAGTACACGCACGCGTTTCGTTTGTTTTCGCTTTCGCTTAGATCAAGCTTTCATTGTTAATATAACAATCTTTTTGACCACGCATTGTCCACGATTTCACTTGTGTAAAGTGCAAATTGACCACGCTTCGACCACGCACTATTTCTGTACGTTGACCACGCGGTGTGATCTTGCACGTTTTGTGTTTGTACGTGAATTGTAAATAGTTGACGCGCAATAAACGAGTCGTGTTTGTTGCAAGGTGTGTCTCATTTATTCTGTCCACTCAGACCACGTGAACTCGCAAACACCTGTGTAAACTATTAGCAACGCGCTAAAAGAACAAACCGATGCACATAGCAACAAAATAAATAAAATAAATACGGTGCCGCACCGCAAATGACATAAATAGCATGAGATATGAAATATGAATATGAATAGATGATAAAATAGCATAAAATAAAATAAAATACCATAAAATAAATAATATAAAATAGGATAAGATAAAATAGGTTAATATGAAATGAAATGAAATAAAATAAAATGGAATGAAATAAAATAAAATGAAACGAAATAAAATAAGATAGAATAAAATAAAGTAATGTAAGATAGGATAAAATAAAATAGAATAGGATGAAATAGATTAATATGAAATGAGATAAAATGAAATAGAATAAAATGAAATGAAATAAGATAAATAAAAGGAACCACGAAAGATAATGAATAAGATATGGAATATAAATATAACATATGAACTATGTACCGAAACTGGAATATACAATATGAAAATGAAAATACGAAATATGTAATCATACGACGAAGCAGCAATATTGCAATGCAAGCCACGTAAACTAATATACTACACCACCGATATTAAACCACCGAAAGTAGCAAATAATGTAAAATACCAGCGGTGAATGCGATAAAACGATAAAACGATAAATAAATAAACTGAACAATTAAACAATAAATCAACCAATTAAATCGCGTAGCGATACACAAGTTGCGCAGATTTATTAAACACATTATAAAACTATAGGCAAAGGAAAATAAAATATAAAACACTGAATAATGAAACGAACCAGGAAATAAATTATATAAATTAGATTAAAACACAGTAAAATACTGACAGATAAGAAAATGAGAAATACGATAGATAAATAAGCGAAAAGAACTATACCGCAGAAAAACACCGGAAAACCGGATAATCGAATAATCGACTAATAATCGACTAATTGACTACGTTAATAAATAAATAATTAATTAAATTAAATAAATTAAATAAGACAACAGAATAACGTGCCGGCCAAACATATGCCACGAGATAGCAATAATAAAGTAAATTAATGAAGTAAATTAATATCACGAACACAATAATTATAAAACATCAAAAATATCAAAAAATAACGAAGCACTTTCACACAAGAACGCTTAATACACTTAATAAATCCGCGCAACAGACACAAAATGGTAATAAAAGAATAAAAAACAAATAAAGCTAATACGTCACCGAACCGTTGACCTAATTTCACATCGTCTGTCCTCTTCTATCCAAGGCTCTGGCCGCGCGTGCAGCCGTCTGTCCTTCTTCAACTACAGCGGCCATCTTGAAAACCTGTCAGTTCTTGCATCCACTTCCTTAACCAAATTAATCGCAAAATCACTCAAAAAACGCGGAATTACACTACGAAACGTTCACAATTAATCAGAATTATCCTTAAATAATGTCAAATGTTTATAATTAGCACCACGAACACCGGAAACACGACATCGAAATGCCGCGTAACACGCACACCACGTTTTTATTGATTATTAATAAATTAATACAATATTTAATTCAAAAACGACACATTAGTACTTCCGAACAAACAATAAAATGATTTTAACAAAAAACGCGAATATCTAAGCAACTATCCACCGCGTTGCAAATCTGACCGCGGAGCGACCACGAAACACGTCCGCTCTCCTCGACGCGTCGAGCGGGAATCACCAACCTAACCTAACCTAACCTAACCTAACCGAACCTAACCTAACCTTTTTATTTATTTTTTATATATTTTGACAGCAAGAAAATACATTCACGTAAGCGAGGAACCCGTCGGGTTAGGAGGGGTCTCGGGCAGTGTGGGACTCAAAGGTACATACCAAAACAAGTTTCCCTGAGTTGGATCGTTACAGTACCCCAATACCCACTAAAAACTTGCTCCGTATCAGCCACAGACACCTCCGGCAACCTCAAAGGGCTTTGATGGAGAGCATACTGTTTAGCCACGATGTTGCTCACCCATCGACCGACTCGGACGACCTAAAGGCGTTCAGTCGCCCGAGAACGTCGCGGATAAACCCCAGCGCACCTCCGCTCATGACGCAGGCTCGTTTTGGCCGACGGTGAAATCATTTAGCCACAGAAGGTACAGAATGCATTAGGTGGGCACCCTGCAGCCGCTGTGCGTACACACCGCCGACAGTGTAAAATTTTCCTTGAAGAGTTGCTTTCCCTATCCGTGTGTTTGCTACGCCGGAAATGGATGGGATAAGCTGAGTCGCTTGGTCATCAGAGGCCGCAACGCACATTTGGGCGAGCTAAGCCTCCCAATGGGTGAATTTCAGCCCGGGAGAGGTCGCGAAAACGCAGGAGAACTCGCAAAATTGCGAGAAAAGGAGAGCCTGAGCCGCCTGGACACCAGCGACCGCATCACACATTTGGGTGAGCTAAGCCTCTCGATGAGAGGAGTTCAGGTTCGGATTTGGTTACGCGCACTGGGGAATGCACCCATGAGAGCGGGCGAAAGGAAAGCATGGGTTGCCTGGACACCAGCGACCGCTACGCACATTTGGGCGAGCTAAGTCTCTTAATGGGCAAATACCAAGCATAGGTGGACTCGCGAAAGGGCATTGCCAGCGCGCAACGATGCCCTTTAAAACGCGTACCGAACCGACCTGGATCGCCTGGACATTTGCAGCCAAAATACAATTTTGGGTCGATGGGCGAGTTCCAGGTTAAGGATAGAGCGCGTAGGGTAAGTCGTCTCCGTAGGAAGCTCGTGTGAGCTCGCGGCAGGTAAGGCCGGATCGCCTGGACATCAGGGTCAGCAGCACCGGGTTAAGTGAGCTGTCCTCTTGATGGGCGAAATCCGGTTTCAGGAATGGAAACGTAAGGTATCGCGTGATCGAAGGGATGTCGGTGCGCGAGGGTTCCGGGTCGCCTGGACGCCAGTGACAGCAGCACTCGTAAGAGTGAACTGGACCACCCGGCGGGCGAATTCCAGATGAAGGAGAGAATGCGAAGCGTAACGCGTAAACGAGGGAGTGCTCGTGAGAGCCCGCGAATGGGGGATGCCCGGGTCGCTTGGACACCTTCGACCGCAACACACATTTGGGTGAGCTAAATCTCTCGATGAGCGAATTCCGGGCGTGGAAGAGGACGCGAAAAGTTTTCGAACGAGGGGATGCTCATGCGAGAGCACGCGGTAGCGCTCGGTAGGTTCGTGTCGTTTGTCGCATGCATTCATCCATTCATTCAGATTCAATTCATTCGATTCTATACTACACGTATGTAAGGGTACCGATTCAATTCTATACTACACGTATGTAAGGGTACCGATTCAATTCTATACTACACGTATGTAAAGGTGCCGTAAGCGGGATGCTACGTATAGTACGTATGCAGTAGGAGAATCTGAGGAGAAGAGCGGGTAGGGTCGTGGTTCGCTAAGAGTCGGCCGGCGAGAAGAAGAATCAGGCCGGCCGGTCTCGATCCACTGCCAGCGGGTACGACGAGAGGGACCGTTCGAGCTTGGGATGCTGCGAGGAGCGAGCGCAGGGGATCAAAGAAGAAGCCGCGAATTCAGCAACCGGAGGAGAGCCGAGACGCGAGCGTAATATATCCGGGATTCGAGGTCGCTGATTGGAAATTGCGCGCGCGAAAAAATTAAAATTTTAATTAAATTAATAAAATGTAATTTGAAAAGTGTAATAAAGTTCAAAATTTATCAAAATCTGAGAATTATCAGGAGGCTAGAATTGATGATTTGTAGATAAAAAGCCACGTTGAAATTATAATTGAGAATTGATACGTGTCGAAACTAACTTTTAGGATTGTCGTGAAGATTAAATTAAATCTAGGGGTAATTAAATACGATTTTCGCGAAATAAGGTTGATACAGATTGTTTTCAAAATTTGACAAAGGGAGAAGTAGGTGTTCGGGCGATAAAGCATACGTTAATTTGGTTTTCAAAGTTTGGATTTTAGAGCCGGCGCGAGAACTGTGAGATTTTAGCGTCTCGTTGGGTGGATGGGAGGCGCGTGCAAACGGGCGATGCGCGGATTGAGTCACCCGCTCGCAGGTCGCGGCCGGAACCGGGTCAACGAGTCCCCCATCGGCCGGTGTCCGAAGGGATGCGAACGGGCCTCATCCGTGTATGTCGGATTGTTGCTGCCTATCTAGAGGGGCTAAACGCGCGGTGCCTTTTAAGTCGCCTTTGATAACAGGCTTGGGTGGCTGAAGACGTATTCTGTAACAACCGCCTCCAGGGGAGACATGATTCTATACTTCCACAGCAAATAGGATCTGATATAATCGAAAGTCTGGTCTATGCTTTATTAAGTCAACACCCTTGACCGTTATTGATCAGTGAGTGCGATTAATTTAATTGTAATTTATTCACGTTATTAATGTTGACTTGATTAGGTGCTTTCATCGAAGGCTTGGTAAGTTTTGGGTTGCCGGGCTTTGTTGAAGACGACCACGAGACCCCTGCTTCGATCGAGGGGTGGCGAGAAAGCGAGGGGAGTGTGCCGAAGCGCGTGTCTCGAACGCGGGGCTCAAGGGTGAGGGACTACCCCTCGGAGGTTCTCCCAGCCACAACGATTGCCGGCCGCTCTGGATATAAATTGGGGCACCTCGTAGGGGCCTTCATTTAGTACATTCGTAACTGGGGAAGTCACTAGTTCGCGCTGTTTGTGGTGCTCCGAATCGAAGCTTGGAGCAATACGCGTGCGTCGATACGTGCGCCGTGGTGCAGTGAGGGGTTATTGTGCATAACTAAGCGCAGCAGATCAGCACAGCACACCACAGCACATTGCTCATCCTCGCAGCGAAAAGGACGCGCTGTCGCCGACAACGCCCACGCGCCAACGCGTCTATAGCAGAGGCGGGTGAAGAAGAAGAGGAAGGAGGAGTAAAACAGAGGAAGAGCGACGCAGCCGATCACTATCAGTCATCCTACGACAAGCATCGCTGAGTAAGTAAGTATTGAGTGATCATTTGTCGATTAACGTTTATCGCACCATCCTTGTTTGTTCAGCCTGCCCGTTTAAACACTACTATTGTTGCGGATGTTGCTGTTAGTTCCGCTGCCGTTGCTCCTATTAATACGTAGCTGGTTAGTCCTTGATTGTCAACCATTCTGGATATTGGCCGAATGCCGACTGTAAATAGCTGTTCGGTTTGCCGGTGTCCTGATACTAATTGCTTAGTTCTATCCTTACTCTTGATGAAGTTGATTGAATTAGTTCGATCTTGACTAGCATAATTAATTAAATATATTCAGTTAAATCCTGGCTTGGCTTGACTTCGCTTCACGTTGTCGAGTGGTTCCATGACTTGTTTCTAAGTCGGGTCAGGTCAGCCCGCTGTCGCGCCTCATCCTTGGATTGGGTTGCGTGAGTTGAATTAAGTTGATAAGGCAGGGCGGAGAGGGAGGGCGATGCACGCAGATTGATGCGAGTCAGTTGAAACAATCCCTTCCGTGCTACAGTTGTTCCCTTTTCTCCCCCTCTTTTCCCAGTTTTTTTCCCTTCCCTTTTTCCTTCCTTTCTCTTATTCTCTTTCCCTCCCTTTCTTTTCCCCCTTTTGATTCAGATTTAAGTTATAGATCATGTCATTTGCTTCGCTTTCCGAACCCATGTTACTCATTGTTTGCTGTGGTTTAGGATCCTTGTACCGTGAGGGTCATAACCGGGGTTGTCATTGCCGTTACAAGTCGCAGAAAGTGTTGATCACTGCCATGTCAGTTCAGTTCGACTTAAATGTGGATCCTTGTACTTAACAGTGCCCGTTTCCTTTTGTTCCGATAGCTACGTTACTGTGCTGCTAAATCTCCGAGCCGAAGAAGAAAGAGAAGAGGAAAATATGTCTGCGTTCAGCGTACTGCAGATCAATTTAAACAGATGCCGCGCGGCACAGGATCTCTTGTGGCAGGCCGTGAACGAGTTTCGCGCGGATATAGTCGTCATCAGTGAGCCGTTTAATCCTCATCCGAATTGGCATCAGGACAGGAGCAGCTCAGCCTGCGTGTGGTATATAAATCGTCCTACCTGCGACATGGGGGTGACAAGAGAGGTGTTTGAGACAGACGGATGCGTGGCATTGGAGACTCGCAAGTTTGTGATAGTGAGTTGTTACTTCTCACCATCACTGACTATAGAAAGCTTTGAAGGTCAATTACGGGGTCTTGCGACATGTCTGTCAAGTGTTAGGAAACCGATTATAATCGCCGGGGATTTCAATGCCCGCTCTCCGCACTGGAGATCAGATCGCGTGGATTCACGCGGACACCGTATAATGAATTTGATCGAGCAAGCAGGGCTGATGCCCGTGGCAAGTCAAGGAGGCCCGTCATTCGAGCGTGGTGGCGTGGGTTCTCGAATCGATGCCCTTGCGTGTAGCCGCAGCCTCCAGGGTAGAATATCTAGGTCCACAGTGTCCACGCGCTATTCGGGGTCGGATCACCGCTATCTTATTCATCGATTTAAAGCGAGACCAGAGGCTATTGGTTCGCCCGAGGATTCTCTTTGGGAGGCGAGACTAGGTCGCCCGGACATGGAGGCGTGGAGGGAAATACTGAGCGGCCAGTTACCGATACCAGGATCCCTGGGTCCAACAGCTCAACGTGGTCAAGAGAGAGGAGCTGCAGCAGCCGGTCCATCGGAACAGTCCGCGCTTCCGCCGCTGTGCACTGTGGCCGAAATTGATGAAGTGATTGAGGAGTTAGAGACGCTCTTTCAGTCAACCCGTACACCATTGCCGACCCGCAAGAGGAGGAAAATGCAAAATGTACCATGGTGGAGCCAGGAGATAGCAGATCCGTGTCTCCAAGCAAAGCGTCTCCGCCACCGCTGGCAGAAGGTGGCTCGCCGGAGCCCGACGGCAGCACGACAGCAGGCGCACCCGTATCGCATGGAGATGTTGGAAAGCCGACGTGCCTTATCCTTGGCATTGCGTCGAGCTAAAGAGGCATCGTGGAGTGAGATGGTCTCGACTATCGAAGAAGATGCGTGGGGGAAACCCTACAAGGCAGTCATGAATCGTCTGAAGGGGAAGTCGCCCCTGGTTCGCCTCAACCGAGAGGAGTTCCACGCAACGGTGTCCGCGCTTATCGTGGTGGAGCAGGAGCGACAAGAAGAGACTGCCATCCCAAGGAGTAGTGCAGCAGAAGAAGAGGAGGAAGACGAAGCAAGAGGAGAAGAAGCAGCGCAGGCTTCATTGATCTGGCCTCGTCAGGAAGGAGCGTCAACGTCGTCGGCATCCAACGCACGCGAGATCGCGGGGGTAGCCGCAGGGTCAAGCGCTGTTCCTCCTAACACCAGAAAGAGATGCTGAAGCCCAGGGGAGGGCAACTCGCGCCAGGGGGACGTGTTCACGAACGAAGATGTGAGGTACGCAATGGGGATGTTGAAGAAAGGAAAAGCTCCGGGTCCGGATGAAATCCCTGGCGAGGCCGTTCACGTTCTGCGTAACACTGCATCCGGCTGGGTTTGTGCCCTTTTCAATTCCTATCTGAGGCTAGGATACTTTCCAAGGGCTTGGAAAGTAGGGCGCCTGGCTTTAATACCGAAGGCCGGGAAAGTCTGTAATTCTCTTTCCGACCTTCGACCGCTTTGCATGCTGTCAGACATGGGGAAGTGTTTCGAATATGCTTTGCGCGTGTTAATGCTAGAAGCGATTCCCCTGTCTGGAGGGCTGTCGGTGCGTCAATTTGGGTTCACGGAGGGCAGATCAACTCGTCAGGCGATGAAGGTGGTCATGTCGGAGTGGGATCGTGCGCGCAGAGGGCGAAAGCACTGTCTGCTAATTACCCTGGATGTGAAGAATGCATTTAATACAGTGCGTTGGGACCGCATCCTGGCTGCAGCCAAGCGCCGTGTGTTTCCGACGATAATAATGGACATGAAACGTAGCTATTTAAGCGAGCGAAGAGTGGGAACCCGGACGCCAAGCGGTGAGTGGGTGGAAGTAGCTGTATTTGGTGGGGTGCCATAAGAATCAGTGTTGGGACCACTGTTGTGGAACCTATCGTACGACGGGCTGCTGGAGGTGCTGCTGCCACCAGGCGTGACAACCGTGGGTTTCGCGGATGATATGGCGCTGCTTATAGTAGCCCGATCATTAGACAGAGTGCGCGAGCTGGCAGAACATGCCTTACCTGTGGTGGGGGCGTGGTACGAGAGAGAGAGACTGGTTCTCGCGAAAGAGAAAACTGAAGCAGTGCTCTTAACTGGGCGGCGCGTACCCGACGGACTTGTACTATCGTACGAGGCCGCGATAATCAGGACATCGCGCTCGATTAGGTACCTTGGTGTGATGTTCAGTAATAGCAGACTCTTTCATAGTCAGATGAGCCAGGTATGTGAGAAGGCAGTGAAAGTAGCGCAGCACCTCTCGTGGCTGCTACCGAATCCACGAGGATGCGGTCCGAAACCGCGTTTGCTGTATTACCGAGTGCTAGAATCTATAGTTTTGTATGCGTCTCCGGTATGGAGCGAGGCGGTGGAGTACGGATGTGTGAGACAGCGATTCACATCGACACAGCGGTTGGGGTTACTGCGCGTGACACGCGCGTCTCGTACCGTTTCATCAGAGGCATTGTGCGCGCTGTCAGGTTGCATGCCGTGGGACTTGTTAATAAGGACAAGGGCCGCTTTGTATGGTTACGAGGATGCGGAGGATCCGGAAGGGCGCGTGAATCTGACGCAGGTGGTGGAATATGACACCGTTGATCGCTCGCAAACTCGATGGACAACCTCGGAGAGCGGCGCCTGGACTAGCAGGCTGATTCCCAAAATCGAGGCGTGGGTGGAGAGCAATGGAGCACGTTACCTAACCTATAATCTGGCGCAGGTGATGACAGGTCACGGATCTAATTACCTCCGTATTTAATGATAAGTTTAAAATTCAAGGTTTGACCCGTATCAACTCTCAATTATAATATTATCGCGGTCTTCAACTGTGGCTGGGGGGTTTGGAATACAGCCACGGTAACCCCTGCCTGTCGTAAGAGGCGAATAAATGGGGGCGTGAAGATAGAAGACAGCGAAAAGGACAGTCGTGGTTGGGGCGCTGCAGTGAGGAGAGGACTCTCTGTAGGAGTGAAGCAGAACACGGGTGAGCTTTCGTTTATTTATTAATATACTTAATCAGTTATTTTGTGTGCTTGAGGTCTTGTGAGAATGTGCGAGTGTGTGCGAGTGTGAGTGTGCGTGTGCGGGATGTATGTAACAGGTATCAGGACATCATGGCTGAAGCAGAAGAGAAGGTGGCGAGGTAGAAGAAGAGCGACGATGTCTCCAGAAAAGAAGAGGCGGAAACTGATGACAGACGTGGTTGGGACGCTGCTGTGGAGAAGAGGACGCCCTGAGGGGGTGAAGCAGAACACAGGTATTTATTTCTTTATTACTTACATAATTAATTATTTATTTTGTGTGTGTTGATGCTTGATTGAGGGCTTGTG
This sequence comes from Osmia bicornis bicornis, assembly GCF_907164935.1. NCBI lineage: Eukaryota > Metazoa > Arthropoda > Insecta > Hymenoptera > Megachilidae > Osmia > Osmia bicornis. Next base: position 135,128 of record NW_025791432.1, on the reverse strand, counting down.
CGAATGTGAGTGTGGGTGTGCGGTGTGTTTGCGTTAGGATTCCAGACAACATGACTGAAAGGAGAAGAGTAGAGGCAAAGGTTGATGATAGACGTGACTGGGACGCTGCAGCGGAGAAGAGGACGCTCTGAAGGAGTGAAGCAGGATACAAGTATTTATTATTTGTTTATTATTTATATAATTATTTATTTTTGTGTGCCTGCTGCTTGATGGAGGGCTTGTAAGAGTGTGCAAGTGCGAGTGTGGGTGTGCGGTGTGTATGCGGTAGGTTTCCGGGCATCGTGGCTCAGAGAAGAGAAGGCGGCGAGGCAGAAGAAGAGTGGCGACGACTTGAGAATAGAAGAGGCGGAAAATGAAGACAGACGTGGCTGGGATGCTGCAGTGGAGAAGAGGACGCCTTCAATGGGTTAATCAGGATACAGGTATTTATTGGTTTATTTATTTATATATTTATTCATTTATTTTGTGCGAGTTTGATGGTTGCTTGAAGCCCGTGAGAGTGTGTGTGCGAGTGTGCGTGGAACAGGTCATCGAGGATTGCAGCCTACAAAGACATGGCGCGATCACCCGTTGAGCAGGAGCTCCGGTTCCTGGTCGTGGCCGAAGAGAAAGCTCCTGACCTCGCTTTGCAGGCTGGTCAAGACATGGCGCGATCACCCGTTGAGTAGGAGCTCCGGTTCCTGGTCGTGGCCGAAGAGGAACCCCTGTCCTGGCAAAATGCTAGGCAGGCGAAGAGGTGGCGCGGTCACGGCGGGGTGGTGCGATCCTTGAGGATGTCCCACCGGTGCCGATCGTTGCTGAAGAAAAATGGCCTGTCCTCGTGGCAGGACAGGTGGGCGTGGTGACATCTAGGATAAGCCACATCATCATTATCAACCTACCAGCAGGACGAAGACGGGCACGGTCAACTGTGGAGATACGATGTCCCTGTCCTGGCCGTGCTGAAGAGGAACCCCTGTCCTGGCAATAGTGCTAGGCAGGCGAAGAGGTGGCACGGTCACGCCGGGAAGGCGCGATCCTGGAGGATTGCTGAAGAAAAATTCCTGCGTGTACTGCTCAGGTTGAAAATGTCCTGCCGCAAGATCGTAGGTGCAATGGAGTGGATCCGCAGATGCCCCATGGTGCCTAGCGCATGGCGTGTTTGCGGGAGGACGGAATAATGCGAAATGCATTGAATTGCCAAAACGCCGTTGTGGCTATACCTTGGTATTCTTTATATATCCCACAGGATGAAAAGGTACTAACGGCCCACACAGGGAAGAGGTTTTAGTGGGTAGTATATCCAGCCACAGGACTGTCCCCTCTGGACTACCTGCTCAAGGTCGCCCCTTCTGGGCTGAAACCTACTCTTCGGCTAAACCCCATCCTTCGGGGTCGGGTTGCCAGGTTGCCCCTTCTGGGGTTGCCTCCTTGGGTTTGCCACCACCAAACGGGCGCCAGGCTGCCCCCTCAGGGCGGGTATGAGTCCCATACTGCCCGGGCCCCCTCTAGCCGACTAGACGAAAGGGGATCAACCTGCGCGTGCATAAATGCATTTCCTCTTCTATAAAAAAAAAAGGTTCCACGGACCTGGCCAACTGTACTGGCTGGGCGGGGAGGTGATACCCCGTCGTGGCGCGTCCCCAGGTGGCGGATAGGGGAATGCTCGCCATGCACTTTTCGGAGTGCATGTAGGGTAGGAGTGAAATAAAATAGCTCCCGCGGACCAAACACCAAGGGAATGAAAACCCATCAAAACCTCCCCTGTGACTGGGGGATAGAATACAGGCACGGTAACCCCTGCCTGTCGTAGGAGGCGACTAAAAGGGGGGCGCTTGCTGCTGTCGAAGTAGCCTCGCAGATGACCCGGGGTGATGCCGGTGGGATCTACGGATCCTGGCAGGGCCTCCCTTGCCGGTAAGGTCCATGGCTGAGAGGCGATGAAGGTTGCAGCGCCGTCGTTGAGTTCTCCAGGGGCCAGGCTGCGTGACGGTCTGGTGCGGGTAGCGAACCAGGAGTGCCCTAGCAATGATACCGTAACCCAGTGGTCACGTTTCGCTGGAACGGAGGGCTTGCCTTCATTGGTCGGCCCGCGAGGATGACAACCTCTATAAAAAATCCATAGCCCCAAGCTGCGGTGCGCGGTCAGCAGGGCGTGCCCGGAGTAAGCGCCAGGCATGGCTGATGGGTGCATCAGTCTCTATCGGCCAACCCCGGGGTACCTGGCGACCCCCCGTGTGTACTAGCCTTACCCGGGTAAGGCAGCTCTGCCCGGGCGGACCTAGGATCCGACCTACTCGTGGGACGAACATGGAAAATTCTACAAACCAAAAACAAAACGCAGGACGGGACGAAACGATGACAAACCAGGCAAGGGAACCTGACACGGTCAGGTCGGCGAGGGATGAGGAGACGGCGCAGCTGGGGCCCAGGAGGGCCGCGGCTCCCGCTCGGGCCAGAAGGGCGCGACCCATGTCGGCGGTATCCACCAGGGGCAGCAAGGCTTCATCTGCTGCCTCTGATAGGGGATTCTGGCGACAGCCGGTCGACAACGAGGAGGAGTCGGATGGGTCGGTGATCTCGGTACCGCCAACGACCCCCAGCACCTCGGCTGCGGGGAAGAGGGGACGCCCCCATACATCGGGAGACTACGTGGCCCTTGCCGCGAAGAAAGAAGAATTCCTGCGCATACAGCGGGAGGAGATGGAGCTCCAGGCAACTAGGGAGCTACTTGACGTCGGCGCGGCCCCCTGCCAGCCAAGCCGGTCGGCCCTGAAGCTGAGAGAGACGGAGGAAATGGCGCGGGAGGTGCGCCACCTCCCCTCGTCAGACCTTGTGGCGCGCGCCATGGAAGGCGCCGTAAAGGTCGAGAAGGTTGCGGGGTGCTCCAAAAACCTGAAGGGCACGTGTGTCCGTGCCCTCAGGGAGGCATCCCGCGACGTGGAGACGGTCGTAAACGAGCTGGGGCTGAGGGCCGCGCGGCACCGCAACGACCACGAAACGGAGGAGCTCAGGTCCCAATTACAGCTCCGCGACGCCAAAATAGCATCACAAGTGGAGGAGATTGCTACGCTGCGGCGGGAGCTGGAGGCTCTGCGCGAGAGGCCCCCGGCGGCAGAAGCCCCGGACGCCCCTGGCACCAGGAAGACGTCGCGGCCGGCGTCCCCGCTGGAGCAGGAGGCCCCGCAGAAGAGGAGCTGTCGGAGGGCTACCACGTTGGAGGAGACGGAGGACCCCGCCCCGGTGCGTTCACCGTCGCCTGCCGCGACTGCAGGGGGGCGGGCCGTGGTCAACCCCGCCGAGCACGAGGCCCCGGCCGCCAAGGGGAGGCCGGGGCGTCGGGGACGGCCGCGCTCATGGATGGCATCGCTGCCCTCGTCTCGCGCAGCGTGGCCGACCTCCGGCGGGAGCTCGTCGGGGAGCAGGCTCGGCCCCGCCTCCGGGCGGGCGCCGCCGGGTGCCCCCCTCCTGCCACCTCTGGACGGCAGGGGAAGGGGCAGAGGCAACAGCGCGGGGATTCCACGAAATCCGGGGGAACTCCGCAGCCCCAGAGAAAGTGTTCGGGGGCGGCTGGGACTCGCTCGCCTTCCCGCGCTGCGGCCTCCTCCGGCTCGTTCGTTGCGGACAGGATGCCAAAAATCCAGGAGACCGAGGCGTCGTCCAAGGTGGTAGGCCGCAAAGCCAAGAAGGCAGAGGCGGCGAAAAAGAAGGGTGTGGAGATGGCCCCCCCCCCCTCCGCCGCCGGCGAAGAGGACGGGGAGGAGGACGACGGCCGGGACGACTAATCCCCCGGCCGCACGAAAGGAGGGAACCGTGGGGGGCAAGGCGACAAAGGAGGCCACAAAGTAGCCCCGCCTCGCACGCCCCCCCAAAACCTCGGCGGTTACGCTAACAGTCGCGCCCGGGGCGAAGACCACCTGCTGTGAGGCCATGATCAGGGCCAGGCAGGAGGTCGAACTCGCGGAGATCGGCATCACCGATCTCCGGCCCAGGTGCGCGACCACCGGCGGTCTCGTCCTCGAGATCGCCGGGACGGAGAGGGCGGCAAAGGCGGTGGCCCTGGCTAGCCGCCTCTAAACTGTGTTCCGCGGGTCCGATGAGGTTAGGGTGGCGTGCCCAGTTAAAATGGGAGAGATCCGCCTCATCGGGCTCAACGATTCGGTCACCCGGGAGTAGGTAACAGCGGCGGTGGCAACCGGAGGAGCCTGCACCGCGGAGGAGGTCAAGGTGGGGGAGATTGGCGCCCCACCCCGTGGCCCGGGGAGGGTCTGGGTGAGGTGCCCCCTCACCGCAGCCAACAAGGTCGTCGACGCGGGGAGGCTGAGGGTCGGCTGGTCCTCAGCACGGGTCGAGGCCCTGGCGGCTCGCCCCCTGCAGTGCTACCGCTGCCTGGAGACTGGACATGTCAGGCAGCGGTGTCCCTGCGTGGTCGATCGTTCGGATCGTTGCTTCAACTGCGGCGATCTGGACTATCGAGCCAGTGGCTGTACGGCCCCGCCGCGGTGCCCCCTGTGCACCGATACAGGGCGGCCCGCGGGGCACAGGATGGGGACCAGAGGATGCCCGTCGGTCTCCGCGAAGAAAGGGCGGAAGAAGTCCGCCAAAAAGACGAGCGCGAAGCAGTCCCCGGCTGCATCGCGCACTGGGGTAGCGGGCCCCAGCAACGCAGGAGCAGCTGTGGAGGCAGCGGTGGAGCCGGCGCGCAATGGGGCCTAAGGGTCCTTTCCTGTAGGCCAACATCAACCACTTGGCCGGTGCGCAGGACCTTTTGCTACAAACCCTGGCCGAGTGGCAGATTGAGGTTGCGGTGGTGTCGGAGCCGTACCGCGTACTGGACCGACCCAACTGGTTCGGCGACGCGGCGGGCTCCGTCGCCATCGTCCTGGGGGGTCGGCACGTCCCCCCGCCCACCGATGTCTTAGCACAGGGGCGGGGTTTCGTGGCCGTTGACTGGGGGGGGGGGGGGTAGCAGTGATGGGCGTGTACGCGCCGCCCAGCTGGTCCCTGGAGCGGTTCGAGGAGTTGCTGGACCGGGTGGGGAGCGTTGTGGTTAGCTCCCACACCCGGCCGACGTTGGTCCTCGGGGATTTCAACTCCAAGGCCGAAGCCTGGGGGTCCCCGAGGACCGACGCGAGAGGAGGGGCGGTACTGCTCGGGCGGCTGGCGTGAGGCTCCGGCTCCTGAACTGGGGCTCCGCCAGCACCTGCGTTCGGGATCAGGGGGAATCCATTGTGGATCTGGGCTGGGCGTCCCCTGTGGCCGGGCGCTTGGTGCAAAATTGGAGGGTGGCGGCGAGGAAGACGCTGAGTGATCATCTATACATCACCTTCGGCTACTCCCTCCCCGCCGACCCACGGCCCGGGCGTGGCCCGCCACTGCGTCACTGGGTGCTGAGGAGGCTGGACAAGGACATGCTGATGGCCGCAGCCCTTGCCGTGGCCTGGCCAGCTCTTCCGGCCGGGCCGGTCGTGGACGTTGAGGGGGAGGCCAAGTGGTTCCGGAAGGCGATGACCGCAATATGCGACACCGCCATGCCCCGGGCCCCACGCCTGCCCCCCCCCCCCCCGGAGGGCGGTGTACTGGTGGTCGGGCGACATTGCGGATCTCTGATCCGAGTGTCAGCACGCCCGGCGCCAGTGGCAGCGCGCCCGAAGTGCTCGAGTCCGCGACCCGGCGCGGGAGGATCTGCTGAGGGGCACGTACCAGATCTTCGTCGTAGCCCTGAGACAGGCCATCAGGGACGCCAAATCCCGGGCGTGGGAGGAGCTCCAGGGCTCTCTGGATGAGTACCCGTGGGTGCGCCCTTACCGGATGGTCATGGGCAAGCACCGCGCACGGGCGCCCCCGGTCTCGGAGAGCCTCGACCCCCAGCTGCTGACGCGGGTAATAGACACCCTCTTCCCCCGTTTCGGGGGAACGTCGCACCCGCGCCACCAGCAAGGGCCGGCGGAGCCCGTCGCCTGGTCCGCCGACCTGGGGGTCACAGAGGAGGAGCTGGACGATGCCGTCAGAATGCTCGGGGCCAAGGACACCGCCACGGGCCCGGACGACATCCCCGGCCGCGCCTGGGTTATCGCGACCGGCATCCTAGGTCCGAGGCTGTGCCGCCTCTTCAGCGCCGCTTTGGAGGAGGGGGTGTTTCCCTCGATTTGGAAGGAGGGGCGGCTGGTCCTCTTCCGAAAGTACGGACGGCCCGCAGAGTCTCCCTCTGCGTACCGGCCCATTGTGCTGTCGGACGAGGTGGGAAATCTCTTCGAGCGTGTCATCGCAAACCGCCTCGTCCACCACCTGTCGAGCGTTGGCCCCGATCTGGCCGACATCCAGTCCGGGTTTCGCGAGGGTCGCAGTACCATCGACGCTATCCAGCCGGTGCGCACCCTCGCCGAGTCGGCCACGTCCCGGGGTGGGGTGGCGCTTGGCGTCTCCTTGGACGTTACAAACGCGTTCAACACCCTGCCGCATGGGACGATACGGGGGACGCTGGTTCACCACAACGTCCAAACTGGGCCCCCCTTTATGGAACGTGGGGTACAACGCGGCGCTGCGGGTGATCCTCCCGCCCGGGGTGTGGATCACGGTATTCGCAGATGACTACTACCTGTTGGCTACTGGGCGGAACTGGTTGAGGACCTGCCGCCGAGCCGGGGTGGGGGTCGCCATCGTGCGAAGAGCGATCCGGGCGCTGGGTCTGGCGCTGGCTCCTCACAAGACCGAGGCCATCGGCGTGGGGTAGCCCCTCCGGCCCATCTCTGGCTCGAGGTCGACGGGTGCTGGATCGTGATCTCCAGGGGTCTTCGATACCTCGGTCTGTATCTCAACAGCCACTGGCGGTTCGATGTTCACTTCGACAGCCTGGCTCCCCGATTGGAATAGGTAGCGACCAATCTTGGCCGCCTGTTGCCCAACCTCGGGGGGCCGGGAGTGAGGGTTCGCCGCCTGTACGTGGAAATCGTCCGGTCCATAGCCCTATACGGGGCTCCGATATGGGCCAGCGATCTGGCGATCAGCAGGCACAGCTGCACTCTGCTACGGCGGGTGGAGCGCCAGCTGGCCATCAGGATCGTGCGGGGCTACTGCACGATCTCCTACGAGGGGGCGATTGTCCTGGCTGGTCTCATCCCACTCCGGTACCAGGCGGAGATCGAATCCAGTACGTACTGGTATTCGCGAGCCCTCCGCCAGGCCGGGGAGGACCCGCCGGGGCCGACGGTCGAGGAACACCGGACCCAGGCCCGACTGGTCGCGGCGGAAAGGTGGCAGAGATCCCTAACAGAGGGGGCTGACGACGGAACCCGCGCCGTCGGGGCGGTCCTGCCGATGATAGCGGAGTGGCGGGACCGCGGCCACGGCGCCCTGTCGTTCCCGGTCACGCAGGTGCTCTCCGAACACGGGGTGTTCGGGGAGTTCCTGTGCCGGAGGAACAGGGAATGGACCCCCCACTGGTGGCTCAGCGGGGCGGCACAGGACGCCGCACAGCACACGCTGGCGGAGTGCCCGGTGTTTGCGGTTGCCCGCCACGCCCGGACGGCAGAAATAGGGAAGGATCTCTCGCCGGCAGGCGTCGTGAGACAGATGCTTGCCAGCGAGACAGAATGGAGGGCCGTAGCCCCCTTCTGCGAGGAGGTCATGGCCCTCAAGGAGAGGTCGCGGACGTGGGACGCGACGACATAGCTGGGATCCGCCGCCATAAGGGGTGCGGGGGGGGGGCGATTGCGGCTTTCGCTACTTGCACCCCCGGCGCGACGGATGCGGGACGGGGTAGTGTAGCGGGCGGGCCCGCGTGCCCTCCCGCCTCCTGGGAAGATTTTACGGGGGGTGTTTCTTGTGGGGGCGGGAGGGGACGCGGTGTACCCTCCCGCCCCGGACGAAATGAGCCCGGATCCCGATCGGACCCGGGGGCGGGCGGGTGGGGTCCCCGTTCTCAATCGGCGGCCCCTTTCCGTCCGCCTCTGGGGGGCCGGGTGACACCGGGCGGAGAGTGGCATCTCCCTCCCACGCTGGGAGTGGCGCTGGTCAGCGCAGGGGGGGTGCAGCGGAGCCGATGGAGTCCCCGTGGAGGGTGTCCGGCCACGGCTCACCGCAGCCTATAGGGGGACGACTCGGCGGGCCGTAGGCGCCCTGTTTGGGCGCCATTGCACGCGGGCCCGGGGTGTAGCCGGCACCGGAAGCCGGCGGAGCGAAGGAGAGCGCCCGACCTTCCTCGCAGGCGGGCGGGGGGTTGCTACTCCCCGTAGGGGCTGGGGGGCCCGGCCGCCATTGCACGCAGTTCCCCCGCGATGAAGCCGCACCGGGTGCGACCCCTGGTGCCGGCTGGGGGAGTTGTTACTCCCCTGGTGAGCGGCGCTTTCAGCGCACGGCGGGGGAGGCTCCGGAGTTATAGTAATCAGATCCCGGTGCCGCTGCCATACGCCAGAGGAGGTCGCCGTGGGGTTTTAGTCAGTATCAATCTGACACTCCCCCGCTGTCCTCCCCCAAGGTAATTAAATACAATTTTCGCGAAAGAAAGTTGGTGCAGATTGCTTTCAAGATTAATTGTCGGAGAGAGAGGTAGATGTTCGGGAAATGTAGCATGTATGGAAATTGGATTTTCGAAATTTGAATTTTAGGTTAGGCACGAAAGCTAGCAGTTTTAAGCGCCTCGTTGGGCGGGTGGGAGGCGCGTACTAACGGGTGATGAACGGATTACGTCACCCGCTCGGAGGTAGCGGCCGAAACTGGTTCAATGGTTCAGTCGTCGGTCGGCGTCTGAAGGGGGTGCGATCGAACCGTGTTCGTGTACAAAGTGTCCGATACTGCCGATCTGAAGGGGCTTCGCGCGCGATTCCTTTTTAGTCGCCTTTTACGACAAGCCAAGGAGGCTGGAGACGTATTCTGTAACCCCCCGCCTCCAGGGGAGGATGGGATGTAGTCTTCCACAGTAAATGTGTTAGAGCTAGAAGTTTCCAGGATTTAAGATTAGTGACAAATTAAGCTTTATGATTTGGGGTTGTGAAATTGTGTTGGTTAGACTTGAGACCCGGGAGGAGTTCTGGATTTGGACTTTAAATTGAATTTAAATTGAGGGTAGAGTTGATCGCGGGAATCGTAGTCTAAAAGTAATTAAATATAATTTGTGCGGATGCGATTTAGATGAATAAATGCTCGTTATCTTAGAATTAAAGTTATGGGGAGGCTAAAATGGGTGATCAAGGTGAAGAATTGTACTTGAAATTAAGGGGGTTCTGAGAATCTTGAATTAAGATAACATAACACATAGAAACTGAAAGTTTAAAAGTAAAAGCAGATGTGTACAGTAAGAATGGGTGTGGATCCTGAGCAGAATGTAAAAGGTGAAAATAGTGGAGAAATAAAAACATAAATAAAGAAATAAATGGAGGAATAGGGAAAAAGGACGGTAGAGAACAACGAAAAACAGCCAGAAACAGCTGTAAGCGGAAAGTTTGTAAAGCGGCATACGGTACATTTGGAGTTAAGCTGTATCAGGTGTCGGGTAGGGTAGGCGATAAAGTAGGTGATGGGTAATAAACGGGCAATGAGGAGCAAGGCGCTAAAGGAGGCGACGTAGGGTAAAAGCGGTGCGAGTTAGCAAGGAATAATAGAGTAATAGAGTGTAAGTACAGTGAAGCAGTAAAGCAGAGTAAGGCAGTACCATAAACTAGGAGGCCTGCTCGAGCGACCAGAAGGAGACAAAGGAGAATGGAAACAATAAGGAAAATAAAGAAGTCGGAGTTTTATTGATCACGTGAAGCGTAGCTGACAAAGAATAAATATGCAGGGGCACGCTGACGGGCGCGAGAGTCATGTCGGGAAAGTACTCGTGCCTGACTATCAAGGTGTAGTGGGTGTGTAGGAAATGCCGCATGGAGAGAGCTACAAATTCGCGTACAACAGGAGGGTCCAAAAAATTAGAGTAGATAGTGTCATGGTTCGTCGAGAGTCGGCCAGCAAGAGGAAGAATCGGGCCGATCGATCTCGCTCCACTGCCCAGCAGGTACAGCAAGAGGGAAAGATCAAGCACGGGATGCCGCAAACAACGAGCGCCGGGGGGGAGATCAGAGAAGAAGCCGCGAGTCGGGATCCGGAGGAGAGCCGAAACGCGAGCATAATGCGTCCGAGATTCGAGGGCGCTAATTGGAGATCGTACGCTGCAGAAAATGCGATTTAAATTAAATTTGATTAAATTGATTAAGACGTAATTTGAAAAATGTAATAGAGTTCAAAGTTCAACAAAATCTAAAATTGGCAGGGAACTAGAATTGGTGATCCGCAGTTGAAGACCGCGATAATATTATAATTGAGAGTTGATACGGGTCAAACCTTGAATTTTAAACTTATCATTAAATACGGAGGTAATTAGATACAATTTCCGCGAGAGAAAGTTGGTGCGGATTGCTTTCAAAATTTGTTTCCAGAGAGAGAAGTAGGTGTTCGGAAAAAGGAGCATGTCTTAGAATTGTGTTATCAAGATTGGAATTTAAGATTAGATGTGAGAGCTAGAAGTATTATGGCGCCTCGTCAGGCGGGTGATAGGCACGTACAAGCAGGTGATGAGCGGATTACGTCACCCACTCGCAGGTAGCGGCCGGAACCGGGTCAACGAGTCACCCATCGGCCGGTGTCCGAAGGGATGCGAACGGGCCCCATCCGTGTATGTCGGCTTGTTGCTGCCTATCTAGAGGGGCTATACGCGCGGTGCCTTTTAAGTCGCCTTTCATGACAGGCTTGGGAGGCTGGAGACGTCCATATTCTGTAACCCCCGCCTCCAGGGGAGACTTGATTCTATACTTCCACAGCAAATAGGATCTGATATAATCGAAAGTCTAGTCTATGCTTTATTAAGTCAACACCCTCGACCGTTACTGATCAGTGAGTGCAATTGATTTAATTGTAATTTATTCACGTTGTTAATGTTGACTTGATTAGGTCCTTTCATCGAAGGCTCGGTAAGTTCTGGGTTGCCGGGCTTTGTTGAAGACGACCACGAAATCCCTGCTTCGATCGAGGGGAGGCGAGAAAGCGAGGGGAGTGTGCCGAAGCGCGTGTCTCGAGAGCGGGGCTCAAGGGTGAGGGACTACCGCTCGCAGGTTCCCCCAGCCACAACAATTGCCGGCCGCGCTGGATATAAATTGGGGCACCTCGTAGGGGCCTTCATTTAGTACATTTCTAACTGGGGAAGTCGCTAGTTCGCGCTGTTTGTGGTGCTCCGAATCGAAGCTAAGAGCAATACGCGTTTGTCGATACGTGCGCCGTGGTGCAGTGAGGGGTTATTGTGCATAACTAAGCACAGCAGATCAGCACAGCACACCACAGCACATTGCTCATCCTCGCAGCGAAAAGGACCCGCTGTCGCCGACAACGCCCACGCGCCAACGCGTCTATAGCAGAGGCGGGTGAAGAAGAACAGGAAGGAGGAGTAAAACAGAGGAAGAGCGACGCAGCCGATCACTATCAGTCATCCTACGACAAGCATCGCTGAGTAAGTAGGTATTGAGTGATCATTTGTCGATTAACGTTTATCGCACCATCCTCGTTTGTTCAGCGTACCCGTTTAAACACTACTATTGTTGCTGATGTTGGTGTTAGTTCCGCTGCCGTTGCTCCTATTAATACGTAGCTGGTTAGTCCTTGATTGTCAACCATGCTGGATATTGGCCGAATGCCTACTGTAAATAGCTGTTCGGTTTGCCGGTGTCCTGCTTATTATACTAATTGCTTAGTGCTATCCTTACTCTTGATGAAGTTGATTGAATTAGTTCGATCTTGACTAGCTTAATTAATTAAATATATTCAGTTAAATCCTGGCTTGGCTTGACTTCGCTTCACGTTGTCGAGTGGTTCCATGACTTGTCTCTAAGTCGGGTCAGGTCAGCCCGCTGTCCCGCTTCATCCTTGGATTGGCTTGCGTGAGTTGAATTAAGTTGATAGGGCAGGGCGGAGTGGGAGGGCGATGCACGCAGATTGATGCGAGTCAGTTGAAACAATCCCTTCCGTGCTACAGTTGTTCCATTTTCTCCCTCTCTTTTCCCCTTTTTTTCCCTTCCCTTTTTCCTTCCTTTCTCTTATTCTCTTTCCCTTCCTTTCTTTTCCCCCTTTTGATTCAGATTTAAGTTATAGATCATGTCATTTGCTTCGCTTTCCGAACCCATGTTACTCATTGTTTGCTGTGGTTTAGGATCCATGTACCGTGAGGGTCATAACCGGGGTTGTCATTGCCGTTACAAGTCGCAGTAAGTGTTGATCACTGCCATGTCAGTTCAGTTCGACTTAAATGTAGATCCTTGTACCTAAGAGTGCCCGTTTCCTTTTGTTCCGATAGCTACGTTACTGTGTTGCTAAATCTCCGAGCCGAAAAAGAAAGAGAAGAGGAAAACATGTTCGATTACGGGGTCTTGCGACATGTCTGTGAAGTGTTAGGAAACCGATTATAATCGCCGGGGATTTCAATGCCCGCTCTCCGCACTGGGGATCAGATCGCGTGGATTCACGCGGTCACCGTATGATGAATTTGATCGAGCAAGCATGGCTGATGCCCGTGGCAAGTCAAGGAGGCCCGTCATTCGAGCGTGGTGGCGTGGGTTCTCGAATCTATGCCCTTGCGTGTAGCCGCAGCCACCACGGTCGAATATCTAGGTCCACAGTGTCCACGCGCTATTCGGGGTCGGATCACCGCTATCTTATTCATCGATTTAAAGCGAGACCAGAGGCTATTGGTTCGCCCGAGGATTCTCTTTGGGAGGCGAGACTAGGTCGCCCGGACATGGAGGCGTGGAGGGAAATAGTGAGCGGCCAGTTACCGATACCAGGATCCCTGGATCCCACAGTTCAACGTAGTCAAGAGAGAGGAGCTGCAGCAGCCGGTCCATCGGAACAGTCCGCGCTACCGCCGCTGTGCACTGTGGCCGAAATTGATGAAGTGATTGAGGAGTTAGAGACGCTCTTTCAGTCAACCCGTCCACCATTGCCGACCCGCAAGAGGAGGAAAATACAAAATGTACCATGGTGGAGCCAGGAGATAGCAGATCTTTGTCTCCAAGCAAAGCGTCTCCGCCACCGCTGGCAGAAGGTGGCTCGCCGGAGCCCGACGGCAGCACGACAGCAGGCGCACCCGTATCGCATGGAGATGCTGGAAACCCGACGTGCCTTATCCTTGGCATTGCGTCGAGCTAAAGAGGCATCGTGGAGTGAGATGGTCTCGACTATCGAAGAAGATGCGTGGAGGAAATCCTACAAGGCGGTCATGAATCGTCTGAAGGGGAAGTCGCCCCTGGTTCGCCTCAACCGAGAGGAGTTCCACGCAACGGTGTCCGCGCTTTTCGTGGTGGAGCAGGAGCGACAAGAAGAGGCTGCCATCCCAAGGAGTAGTGCAGCAGAAGAAGAGGAGGAAGACGAAGCAAGAGGAGAAGAAGCAGCGCAGGCTTCATTGATCTGGCCTCGTCAGGAAGAAGCGTCAACGTCGTCGGCATCCAACGCACGCGAGATCGCGGGGGTAGCCGCAGGGTCAAGCGCTGTTCCTCCTAACACCAGAAAGAGATGCTGAAGCCCAGGGAAGGGCACCTCGCACCAGGGGAACGTGTTCACGAACGAAGATGTGAGATGCGCAATGGGGATGGTGAAGAAAGGAAAAGCTCCGGGTCCAGATGAAATCCCTGGCGAGGCCGTTCACGTTCTGCGTAACACTGCATCCGGCTGGGTTTGTGCCCTTTTCACTTCCTGTCTGAGGCTAGGATACTTTCCAAGGGCTTGGAAAGTAGGGCGTCTGGCTTTAATACCGAAGGCCGGGAAAGCCTGTAATTCTCTTTCCGACCTTCGACCGCTTTGCATGCTGTCAGACATGGGGAAGTGTTTCGAATATGCTTTGCGCGTGTTAATGCTAGAAGCGATTCGCCTGTCTGGAGGGCTGTCGGTGCGTCAATTTGGGTTCACGGAGCGCAGATCAACTCATCAGGCGATGAAGGTGGTCATGTCGGAGTGGGACCGTGCGCGCAGAGGGCGAAATCACTGTCTGCTAATTACCCTGGATGTGAAAAATGCATTTAATACAGTGCGTTGGGACCGCATCCTGGCTGCAGCCGAGCGCCGTGTGTTTCCGACGATAATAATGGACATGTTACGTAGCTATTTAAGCGAGCGAAGAGTGGGAACCCGGACGCCAAGCGGTGAGTGGGTGGAAGCAGCTGTATTTGGTGGGGTGCCACAAGGATCAGTGTTGGGACCACTGTTGTGGAACCTATCGTACGACGGGCTGCTGGAGGTGCTGCTGCCACCAGGCGTGACAACCGTGGGTTTCGCGGATGATATGGCGCTGCTTATAGTAGCCCGATCATTAGACAGAGTGCGCGAACTGGCAGAACATGCCTTACGTGTGGTGGGGGCGTGGTACGAGAGAGAGAGACTGGTTCTCGCGAAAGAGAAAACTGAAGCAGTGCTCTTAACTGGGCGGCGCGTACCCGACGGACTTGTACTATCGCGATACGAGGTACGAGGCCGCGATAATCAGGACATCGCGCTCGATTAGGTACCTTGGTGTGATGTTCAGTAATAGCAGACTCTTTCATAGTCAAATGAGCCGGGTATGCGAGAAGGCAGTGAAATAGCGCAGCACCTCTCGTGGCTGCTACCGAATCCACAAGGATGCGGTCCGAAACCGCGTTTGCTGTGTTACCGAGTGCTAGAATCTATAGTTTTGTATGCGTCTTCGGTATGGAGCGTGGCGGTGGAGTACGGATGTGTGAGACAGCGATTGACATCGACACAGCGGTTGGGGTTACTGCGCGTGACACGCGCGCATCGTACCGTTTCATCAGAGGCATTGTGCGCGCTGTCAGGTTGCATGCCGTGGGACTTGTTAATAAGGGCCAGGGCCGCTTTGTATGGGTACGAGGAGGCGGAGGATCCGGAAGAGCGCGTGAATCTGCCGCAGGTGGTGGAATATGACACCTTTGATCGCTGGCAAACTCGATGGACAACCTCGGAGAGCGGCGCCTGGACTCGCAGGCTGATTCCCAACATCGAGGCGTGGGTGGAGAGCAATGGAGCACGTTACCTAACCTATAATCTGGCGCAGGTGATGACAGGTCGCGGATGCTTTGCTCATTATCTCCATCGGATAGGAAGAAGTCCGTCCCCGAGCTGCTGGTTTTGCGATCCTCCAGTGGACGATGATGCGTGCCACACAGTGTTTGTGTGTGATCGTTGGGCAGTGCAACGAACACTTCTATACCTGGAGGTAGGGGAGCTGACACCAGAGTAGTTTGCAAGCTGTCTTCTGGATAGACGAAGGCGACGCTCTCTTATATCGTTTGTAACCGATGTGATGACCAAAAAGGAGTGTGTGGAGAGAGCAAGAGAACGCGCAGGGATAATGGTGCCTCGTCGAGTCCGCCGGCGAGGCTCCCGTCACTCCCGCGGCACACGCGGATCCCGGGCGAGGGGTGGCCGGGGCGCCGGTGAGGCAGGCTGGCGAAATTAATGGCATTAGTGAGGGCAAGCCAAACGCACGCACATACTCAACCCGACCACCTAATTATGTTTGCGAGTATGTGAGTGTTCAGGAATGATGGAAATCCTGGATGGATTGCGCTGGGAAAGAATTTTACACTTACTGGTTCGGGTTTCACAAATTGATTTATTTGAGTCAATGCTAAAATGAAATGAACATGCTGATCTGACAATTAGTGTGAGCAAACAATACAAATGTGTGATCGTTGCGATGATCCGCTTTGAATTTTACACGTGAGAAAATGAACCGTCTGAATGAGTTTCAATTACAATGATTCGTCGTGAAGCATGATTTTACATAGATTGAAACACATCGATTATTGAATTTCTCTGTCACCTGCGTGGGGTTACATGAGCAATGCTCTTACAATTTGCAAGCAGCGAGCTTGTAAGCGCCGTTAATTCTATTAATTCGGCCCGCTGCTGTGATGGTGCCCGTGATCTCGTGCGTGATCGACACGTGGTTGGCGGCTCACGTGTTCAATGAATTTATTGTAAATGATCGGTACCTTTCGCAATCCTGCGGCTTTGCACGATAGCTGCTGATTCCTGAGGTCGTTTTTGAGCGGTCTTGATCTTCTTTCACTGGTGAGTCGCACTTGAGCAAACTTGTGAGACGTGAACTAGTGAGCACGTGGTGCGTACGTTGATCGATGATCAATGATAATGGCGGCGTTGCGCGCGAGCCGGCGAGAAGACCCCTCCTCACGCGTTACCTAGATGGGCAACTCCCGATCGATAAATCGATCGACCGTGAGCGCCATCATGGCTGAGCG
Organism: Osmia bicornis bicornis; assembly: GCF_907164935.1. Classification (NCBI taxonomy): domain Eukaryota; kingdom Metazoa; phylum Arthropoda; class Insecta; order Hymenoptera; family Megachilidae; genus Osmia; species Osmia bicornis. The sequence goes on along the minus strand of NW_025791432.1, from coordinate 118,875 downwards.
GATTCTCAAACAGTGAGTTAAGTATGTGAGTTTAGTATGTGTATTATTGTATCTGCGAGTTTATCTGTGAATTTATATGTCAAGAAAATATTTGTAAGGGAAGGTAAGGAGTTACGTAGAATGTTATTAATAAATGGACGCCTTGCAGGCATTATTGCTTGATCATAACTTAATGTTTGTGTTTACCCAGTCCGGTAATAGGAATGCTGTACTCGTGTCATAAAATAGGGCACATACACAGAAGTTCGAAGGTAGGGTTCACTCATTGAGTTGATCATTACTGGCACAATCGATGCCAAGTATATTATTCGCGTGTCTGGAAAATTGAGGCGAAGTCGTACTCGTGAGGCCACGCTGAGCGAGAGCAGGGAGGAAGGGGAGCCGCGAAGGAGCACTTCCGCACGGGCAACTTGCCAAGCCATACAAAATCCGACTTAAAAATTTAATGGGTGCAGTATGCAGGCCAGGCAGTCCGAAGCCGGGTTAACGAGTTCCGTCACCTTTGGCAAATAGCAGTTGGGAAGGGCCCAGACGGGGAGTACGGTAAGGAAAATCAACCGCGGATCGGAGTCCGGGAGAGGGTCGAGACGCGAGCTTAATACGCCTGAAACTCGAGGTCATCAATTGAAAATCGTGCTGTGCAAAATGCAATTATGATTAAATTGATGAAACCCAATCTTGAAATAGTCAAAAATTCTAAAGTTGACAAGGAACCAGGGTCAATGATTCGTAGTTGATGGACTATGTTAGTATTATGATTGAGAATTGAGAAGAATCGTAGATTTGAATTAACTTATCATAAGAATAAAATTAAGACTCAATTAATACAGTCCCGCGAAGGCAATTGATGCGAATCTTTCTCAAAATTAAGCGTTGCCAGGGAGATAGGTAGGTATTCGAACAATGAAGCATGTATTAGAGTTGAGTTTTCATGATTGGATTTAAAATTAGGCGTGAGAGCTAGAAGTTTTAAGCTTCTCGTCAAGCGGGTGAAAGGTGCGCACCGGCGGGCGATGAGCGTATTAAGTCGCCCACTGGCACGTAATGTCCAGAACTAAGTCGATGAGACGACCATCGGCCGATGTAAGAAGAACTGCAAGCGAGCCGCGTCCGTGTACGACGGCCTGAAGGCGCCAATCTGGAGAGACTCCGCGCGAGGTCCCTGTTTAGTTGCCTTTTACGACAAGTCAGGGAGGCTGGAGACGTATTCTGTAACCCCCGCCTCAAGGGGCAATTCAATTCCATATTTCAAATCATAGCCCAGCAAAGAACCAGGATACGAACGTGAGGAGCCTGGAGTTTGAGGTTGCCGATTGACAGTCGTGCAGCGCAGGAAATGCAATTATATTTAGGTTGATAGAATGTAGTTTGCATAAAAGAGTATGTTATGGTTCAACATTTCCAAATTAAGGACAACAGGGAGCTAGAGTTGATAATTCATAATACATAATTATGAATCTATCCTAGTGATTAGAAGTTGAGAGGGATTCGTAAATTGAGTTTTGTATTAACGTGGGAGTTGAAGCTAAGGGGCCATAAATGTAAGTTCACAAAATAGGCTGCTGATCACTATTTCAGGATTTAGGATCAGCAGAATGCTAGAAACGATGTTCGCAGAGTGAAAGGTTACATTAGAGTTATGAGAGTTTTCGTACTCTGGTTTTAGGTACATATGTGAGCTAGAAATTAGATTTAAGATTGGATGGATTCAACCGTTGATGAGCCGGTAATCGCAGTTGGTTATTTCCCTAGCTGCTTGCCCAAGCAGTTGCACAATTGAAGTTAGAGTATAATTGAGACTTCAGCAGGTCAGAGATCACCCGAACCGCGTGAGCCACTCGTTGGAGGGGAATCGCCTCATCGAGAGATGGGAGAAACATGCGGACGAGCGACGAGCGAATTCCGCCGCCCGATTGCGGGTGATGATAAAAACAGGTCAGTGCATCAGCCATCAGTCAACGTCCAAGAAGTGTGGCCAAGTCGCACCCATGCACGTGAAACCCGCCGTTAGCTATAATAAGGACTTCGCGCGCGACCCCTTCTGCTTCATTTTTAACGACGTCGGGCCAAGGAAGCTGGGGACGGGTTCTACAATCCCCGCTTCCAAAGGGAGTTCAATTCAATTAATACAGTTCTCTACTTTGCTAGTTGGTCGGACAGACGAGCCATAGTGCCACAGGAGATATAAGAGATATGAAAGAAGCATTCATAGATTTAGGCTATATTTGGTTACATAAGGGTTTAGCACAATCGTTTGCATATTTCTGACAGAGAGCCCGATACTTGGTGAGCAGACGACAGCTTCCAGAAGCCATCGCCGGTTTGTAATTAACAGAGAGCAAACTATGTTTGAATTAGGTTATGCAATTGTGTTTGCGTTTGATTAGTTTATAATGTATGAAGCTGAAATTGAGACTACGGTTGAGGCTGGGATTGAAATTAAAATTTCCTGGTTCAAACTTACCCTTCCTTCGGTTATTTGTGCGGGAGTGACATACCATTATGACAACCGTGGGCGGCTCGCAATGTGTGTTGCAGTTGCCCTATCGTAAGACAGGCTGAGAAGGTGTCAAACTTGATTGATATGCCAAATCAGGGTTGATTAGCCGTCCAGATAAAAGGCAGCATCAACAATGGCAGCAGTGCACGTAACCTTCCTTTGGTTCTCTCAAAACCTCATGTCACAGTTCTCATCTCGCGAGTCGGGTTGGGTAGATGTCAATTTAGATTTGGTGAGGCAGATCAGGGTGGACCAGTCGCCAAGATAAGGAGGCTGCATCAGCAATGCCCATAACACTCGAGGTCCTCGATGAATGTACGTCACAGCCACGAAATAGAACCGCAAAGCACGCTTGCAGTAAAACATTAGTGAAGCGAGCTCGTATCACTGGTACACTTCCGTAACACTTATAGAATCGCACTGATTACGGGGAGACACAAAAAGAACGCGCACAAACATGCACCAAAGAAGATAACCTAGCACTTAGTATCCACATAGTCGTGAGGCGCCGCGAAGCACAGCAAGGGCCGCAGAGGTCGCGAAATCGTAGGAATTACTGCTGTTGCAAAACCGAAGAAAAACCGAAGAAGTTCTAGAAAATCAAGAAAAATCAAGGAAACAAAGAACGATGCAACCCCGCAGCGCCAGATGCCTGGCAGGCCACGGGACCCTCGAACGACACGTCCGATCAGCTCGGCAGCCAGCACGAGACTCCAACCTAACCTAACCTAACCTAACCTGTTTTTTTTTTCGTGGGGGAAATCTTGCATAAGACCACCCGCGCACCTGGGGAAGGGCAGCGGGGGAGTGTCAGATTCCTACTGACTAAAACCCCACGGCGACCTCCTCTGGCGTATGGCAGAGGCTCCGGGACCTGATTACTATAACTCCGGAGCCTTCCCCGCCGTGCGCTGAAGGCGCACCTCACCGAGGATGTAACAACTCCCCCAGCCGGCACCAGGGGTCGCACCCGGTACCGGATTCATCGCGGGTGAACTGCGTGCAATGGCGGCCGGGCCCCCCATCCCGTACCGCCTGCAGTCCCCGCGCCTCGATCTCCACACAGGCTACGGGGAGGAGCAACCCCCCGCCCGCCCGCGAGGAAGATCAGGCGCAGCATTTCGCTCCGCCGGCTTCCGGTGCCGGCTACACCCCGGGTCCGCGTGCAATGGCGCCCAAACAGAGCGCCTGCGGCCCGCCGAGTCGTCCCCCTGTGGGCTGCGGTCAGCCGTGGCCGGCCACCCTCCACGGGGACTCCCTCGGCTCCGCTGCACCCCCCCCTGCGGGGGCCAACGTGGGAGGGAAATCGCCGCTCTCCGCCCGGAGTCACCCGGCCCCCCCGAGGCGGACGGAGAGGGCCCCCCGATTGAGAATGGGTTCCCCACCCGCACGCCCCCGAGTCCGAACGGGGTCCGGGCTCATTTCGTCCGGGGCGGGAGGGTACACCGCGACCCCTCCCACCCCCACAAGAAACACCCCCCGTAAAATCTGCTCAGCAGCCGGGAGCGCACACGGGCCCTCCGGGGATGCCGTCCAAGCCCGGGGCGGTGTTCTTGGCCCCGAGCCTTCTGACGGCATCGTCCAGTTCCTCCTCTGCGACCCACAGGTCGGCGGACCAGGCGACGGGCTCCGCCGGCCCTTGCTGGTGGCGCGGATGCGACGTTCCCCCGGAACGGGGGATGAGGGTTTCTATTACCCGCGTCAGGAGCTGGGCGTCCAGGCTCTCTGAGATCGGGGGCGCCCGAGCGCGGAGCTTGCCCATGACCATCCGGTAAGGGCGCCCCCACGGGTCCTCGTCCAGAGAGCCCTGAAGCTCCTCCCACGCCCGGGATTTCGCGTCCCTGATGGCCTGCCTCAGGGCTACCACGAAGACCTGGTATGTGCCTCACAGCAGATCCTTCCTCGCCGGGTCGCGGACTCGAGCCCTTCGGGCGCGCTGCCACTGGCGCCGGGCGTGCTGACACTCGGATCGGAGATCCGCAATGTTGCCCGACCACCAGTACACCGCCCTCCGGGTGGGCAGGCGCGGGGCCCGGGCATGGCGGTGTCGCATTTTGCGGTCATCGCTTCCCGGAACCACTTGGCCTCCCCCTCAACGTCCACGACCGGCCCGGCCGGAAGAGCTGGCCAGGCCACGGCAAAGGCTGCGGCCATCAGCATGTCCTTGTCCAGCCTCCTCAGCACCCAGCGACGCAGTGGCGGGCCACGCGCCGGCCGGGGGGCGGCGGGGAGGGAGTAGCTGAAGGTGATGTATAGATGATCACTCAGCGTCTCCCTCGCCGCCACCCTCCAATTTTGCACCATGCGCCCGGCCACAGGGGACGCCCAGCCCAGATCCACAATGGATTTCCCCTGAAACCTTTTTTTTTTCTTTTTTTTACGTGGGGGAAATCTTCAAAAGACGCCCCCAGCCCTCCTGGGGAGGAGCCGAGGGTAGTGCCGGATTTTTACCGGCTAAAACCCCCACGGTGGCCTACGCTGTGTGTTGGGGTGGGCCCCGGGACCTCTGACGAACAACACCGGGGCCCAAACACCCATGGCGCGTAGACGCCGCCTTGCTCGGGGCGGGTCTAGCTTTGGCCCTCCCCCTACGTGCCAAACTCCGCCGCCATCGGGGGCCACACCCGATGACGGCACTCCTCGGGCCGCGTGCAATAGGGACCGAGGCCCCAGCCCCGGCCCCCTGCGGCCCTGCGGCCCCGCATAAGTTTCGCGCGGCCGTGCTATCGGTGTTGGGGGAGGTGCTCCTCGTTCGGGGGGTGACTGGTGTCCCCCCACAGAACTCCTCTTCAGTGGGAGAGGGTGCTCCCCCCATCCTCTTCTCCCCGTTGGGGGCGGTGGGCCTGGTATGTAACATCTTCACGGCCCACCGCCCCATCTCCCTCAGGTGACGCCGTCAGGGGGTCTCCCCTGACGACGCCCCCTCGTTCTTCTGCGGATGGGGTCGGTCCTGTCCCGACCCCGCTCCGCTTCCTCCTTCAGGCCAATGACCGTCTCGCAGTAATCGGTCACCGCCCTCCACTGATTCTCGCTGGCGAGCATCTCCTTGACAAGTGCCGCCGGCGAGAGATCACCACCAACTTCGCACCGCAGGGCGTGACGGGCCGGCGCAAATGCTGGACAGGGCTCCAGGGTATGTTGCGCGGTGTCCCGCCTCGCCCCGCAGTGATGGCATGCTGCCGTCCCCTCCGCCCGGATCCAGTGCAGGAACTCACCGAAACAATCGTGTCCGGTGAGCACCTGTGTGGTCCTAAACGTGAGCCTTCCGTGGCCGCGGTTCCTCCATTTCTTGAGCACTGGAAGGACCGCCCCGGCCACGCGCTGCGCGGTGGCGCCGCTCTCGACGAACTCGCGTCGCCACCGACCCAGGGCAGTCTGCCGGGCCTGGCGCCTAATCCTAGCAGCAGCTTCGGTCATCTCTTCTGGCGGGATCCCGTCCAGACGAAGGGTACGCAGACGCCAGAAGACTTTGGCGTCACCCTCCGCCTGGAACTTGAAGGGGACAACCCCCGCCAGGGTCATCGCCGCCTCGTAGCGGGCCGTGCGGTATCCTATGATTACCCTGATGGCTATCCTCCTCTCAGCCCGGCGCAGCAGTTGTTGGCTGCGCCGGGAATCCATCAGGGCGTTCGCCCATATGGGCGCACCATAGAGGGCCATGCTCCGCACGATCCTCACGTAGAGACGGCAAACCTTCTCGTTCGGCCCCCCGATATTGGGCAGTAGACGGGCAAGCGCGTTGCTTGCCCTGTCTAGTCTAGCGGCCAGACGAACGAAGTGCTCCTCGAAGCGCCAGTGGCTGTCCAGGTGGAGGCCCAAGTACCTGTGGCCCTTCCCCACCTGGACGTCGACTCCACTCACATGGACCACCTACTGGGGCGGTGGCGCAACACCACGCCGAGGCGAGTAAAACCACATCGCCTCGGGTTTGTGGGGAGCTAGCTGAAGCCCCAGCCGCCGGATCCCCGCGGCAACGGCAGCGACGCCAATCTCGGCGAGGCGGCTAGTCTTTTTCCACCCCCGACCGACGGCCAACACGTGCGTATCATCTGCGAAGCACGTGAGGCTCACACCGGTCGGGAGCTCGACCCGCAAGTCAGGGTCGTACCCCAGGTCCCAAAGTGTGGGACCTTTCGCAGAACCCTGGGGTACGCCACAGTCCACGTCCCTCTCGTGCATCTGGCTATCCCGGCCCCTGTACACAATCTTCCTGTCCCGGAGGTAGTCGCCGACGATCCTCCTCATGTAGGGGGGCGCCTTGTCGCGTTTCAGCGCCCCCCTTATCATTCCGTGAGGCAGGGTGTTGAAGGCGTTGACGATGTCTAGACTAACGCCTAAGGCCACCCTGCCTCGGGACGTGGCCGAGTCGCAGCGGGAGCAGACTGGATCGCGTCGATAGTGCTTGCGCCCCCGCCTGAAGCCATATTGCGACTCGGCCTAGTCGGGACCCTCCTGGGACAGGTGCTGGACGAGGCGGGATACCAGAATCCGCTCGAACAACTTCCCCACCTCGTCCAACAGCACGACGGGCCGGTAGGCCGAGGCACTGTCGGCGGGTCGCCCATCCTTCCGGATGAGGACTAGCCGCCCCGTCTTCCACTGTTCTGGGAAGACTCCATCCTTAATGCAGGCGCTGAAGAGGCGTCTCAATCTCGGACCGAGGACACGTAGAGCCTTCACCCAGGCACGGCCGGGGACGCCATCGGGGCCAGGAGCAGTGTTTCGGGCCCCCATCCGTTTAATCGCCTCGGCCAGCTCCTCCTCCGTGACCCCCAGTTCGTCGGACGAATCCACCTCCTCGTGGTCCGGCGGTGGGCGGGTGTGTTCCCTCTCTCGTGGGAACAAAGTGTCGACTACCCGTCCCAAAAACTGGGGGACGAGGCTCTCCGTGACCGGGGGCGCCCAGGGCCTAAGCTTGCCCATCACCATTTTGTATGGGCGCCCCCATGGGTCCTTCTGGAGAGAGTCTAGGAGCTCGTCCCATGCCCGGGATTTAGACTCCCTGATGGCTGCCTGTAGGGCAGTCTCCAAAACTCGGTACTGCCCGTACTGATCCTCCTCCCTCGCTGGGTCGCGGAATGTCCTTCTTCTGCGGGCCCTTTGCCATTGGCGACGGGCTGCGAGACAATCTCGTCTCAGATCACCAATTTCGCCCGTCCACCAGTAGGCGGCCCGCCTGGGGAGGTTCTTGGCCCGGGGCATGGCGTCGTCGCACACCGCCCTCATGGCTCCCCGGAACCATTCTACCTCCTCCCCAATGTCCGCCACCGGCCCGGCAGGTGTTGGCAGCGAGGCCAGAGCGAGGGCTGCAGCCATCAGCACGTGCTCGTCCATCCTCTTCAGCGCCCATCGTAGCGGTGGTGGTCCACAGGGGCGGCGGGCGGTGGTGGTAAGGTCGAGGCGGATGTATAGATGGTCACTAAGTGTGACCGCCTCTTCCACCACCCTCCATCTCTGCATCATACGCGCGGCCAGGGGAGTAGCGAAAGACAGATCGACTATAGACTCCCCATGGGCACGCACGCAGGTGCTAACGGACCCCACATTGAGCAGGTGGAGTCCTAGCCCCGCCGCCCAATTTACGACCGCCCTGCCTCTCGCGTCTGTCCTCGTGGAGCCCCAAAGTGACGCATGGGCATTAAAGTCCCCGAGGACTAGCACTGGCCGGGGGGAACAACGGGAGACAAAGTCCCCCACCCGGTCCAGGTACCGTTCATATTGCGCGAGAGGCCATCTGGGAGGGGAATAGAGCCCCACCACCGCTATTTCACCCCACAGGACGCCGACGAACCCCCGACCCCGTTCCAGTGGGGCGGGGTGTGGAGGTACTGCGGTGCCAATAATCGCCACGGAGCTGTCCTCGTCCCGAACCAATCTGCTCTGTCGAGGACTCGGTACGGCTCCGCGGCCACCACCAACCCAGCCTTCCACTCGGCCAGGGTTTGGAACAACATGTCCTGAGCCCTGGCCGAGTGGTTCAAGTTGGCCTGAAGTTTAGGGCCCTTGGGCGCCATACCTAGGCTTTACGAGCCGCCTCCGCGGCATTTCTACTCGCAGACTTGACAGGGGGATTTTTCTTGCCCCCCTTCTTCGACTCCGCAGGCTTGGTCCTTGATGCCTGTTCCTTGGGGGCTGTTCCTGCCCCTACAACGGCACTCTTCTTCTTCCTCTGGGAGGAGGAGGGGGCACAACTTTTTGCCCCCAATCGATGCCCCGCGGGCCGCCACAGGTCCGCACATAGGGGGCACCGCGGGGTGGCGCTACACATGCTGGCCACGTGGCCCGAATCTCCGCACGCATAGCAGCGGTCGGACCTATCAGCTTCGCAGGTGCATCGCTGCCTAACATGCCCTCTTTCCAGGCAGCGATATCACTGCAATGGCCGCGGTGGTAGCGCCTGTATTCTGGCCGAGGACCACCCGACCAGAACCCTCCCAGAGGCGGATAACTTTTTGAGTGCCGCTAGAGGGCATCTCGCCCATACAGTTCCCATCCTTTGGGGGGAGGTGCGAATCTCCCCCATTTTAATTTCTTCAGCGAAGCAACCCCCCGCAGCGGCCAATGCGGCCGCCACCTCCGCCGGGGTGACCGAGTCGTCGACACCGGTCACCCTAACCTCGCCCATTTTTATGGGGCGGGCAACCCTCACCTCGGTGCCACTGAACACCTGGCGGAGTCGGTCAGCCAACTTGGCAGCTTTCTCCGTCCTGTCCTCCCCAGGTAACTCGAGGACCAAGCCACCGGTCCGAGCTCTTCTGGGCATTTACGTCGTGATGCCCAGCTCCTCCAACTTGACCCGGTCCCGGGCCATGAGCATGGCCTCGGCGTATGAGACCTGAGCCTCGGCAGCTAGGTTGATGGTGACCGCCTCAGTACGAGGATGGCGGGGGGCCTTCTGCCTGGCAGGTTGGGCCCGTTGCCCCTTAAACGCCGGTGCCGCCCCTCTCTTCTGCCCCTTCTGGGCAACCACCTTCGAGCTCTGGGAGGGAGGGGCCTTGGCCGCTGCCGCCTTCTTCTCTGCAGCTTTAGCGCGGCGGCCGACCACCGTCACCCAGGTCGCATCCGCCGTCCTCCGATGTTCTTCGACAATCCGGGCCATTCTAGCCTCCACAAATGATGCCGGTTGGGCGGGTGCTGAGGAGGGCCCCGGCAACGGCTCCGTGGCAGGCAGGGTCCTATTCCGCACTCGTCTCTCAGCTTCCTTCCTCGATGCAGTGGGGATGGTCGCAGCCGTAGCTTCCCCCTTAACACGCTCCGCCCTCTTAGGCGGGGGATGGACGGCTGCAATAGCGGCTTTGAACTCCGCCCGGAGCCCCGACAGGCCCTTTTCGAGGAGAGCCGCAAATCCCCTCATCAGGTCGGGCTCGAGGCCACCAACCTTCCCCTCCTCTTTTCCAGGTGCAGCAGCTGGGATTGGGACTTGCACCACGGGACATTCAGGCAGGCAAGACGGTAAGTCGAAAGCTTCGACTGCGTCCTTCCTCCTTTTCCTGCCCGCTTCTTCGCCAGACAACGGCGAGCCGGGCCTCGCCGACCTTTTGGATGGGCCGGGGCCTTCAGGCGCCTCTGTGGCAGCGACTCTGCACGTAATGTCTGCCAGGCTATTTTGCAGGATGTCGATTTGGGCCTCCTGGGCAGCCACTTGTTACTCCCGCAGCTTCAGTTGTTCGCGATGCTCCTTCACCTCTTTATCGGCGCTGGCAGGTGCAGCCCTGATTCCCGCTTCCGTGTGGATGGCCTTAAGGTAGCGGGAGGCCATCCTCAGCTTGCGAACAAATGTCCCTTTCAGTCCCTTGAAGACGCCCGCGACCTTGTCGATGTCGCGACAGAACTCCAAGGACTGCGCAATAAGGTCGCGCGTGGGGACTTGACTTCCTCCGCCAGGTCCTCAGGGTCCGGGAGGGACCTGTTACCCCGACTCGGTTCTATAGGGTCCTCGTTAGGTTCGAGCACCCTCCTCTCCTCCAGCAGGTCAAGTTCCCGGCGCTGGGCATCCAGGACTCTCTGCTTAGCCGCCGCGAGTCACACGTACTGGCCCGTGGTCGGCGGGCGACCACTGTTGCTCGTGCGCCGTGCCTCCAGTGATACTGCCGAGGAGAGTGACTCGTCCGAGTCCAAGTCCACCTCACTCTCTCTGGATGTGGGGGCATCAGAGGCCGCCAGGGAAACTCCGTACCCTCCTCGTACCGGCCTCAGGGGAGGCCACTCCACATCCGCCCTAGTTAATCGGACGGATAGGCGGCGCGCATCCGTTACTCTGCTAGTGCTGGGCTGCGCCATATCCTCCGCGCCCGTTTCCCGTCTCGTGTCCTGTTGAACAGCCGCAGTCGTCGTCGGTACGTCCCGTCCAGTGTTTGTTGTTGTTGTTGGCGTTTTTAGTTTCAAGTCATCCATAGTGTTCCCACGAGTGGGTCGGTCTGTGTGTCCACCCGGGCAGAGCCGCCTTACCCAGGTAAGGCTAGTACACCCGGGGGGTCGCCAGATACCCCAGGGTTGGCCGCTAGAGACTGATGCACCCATCAGCCACCCCTGGCGCTGACTCCAGGGGCGCCCTCATCACCGCGTACCGCAGCTTGGGGCTAGAGATGTTTTATAGCGGTTGACTTCCTCGCGGGCCGGCCAATGAAGGCAAGCCCCCCGTTCCAGCGAAACGTGACCACTGGGTTACGATGTAATTGCTTGGGCTCTCCGGGTTCGCTACTCGCACCCGACCGCCACGCAGTCTGGCCCCTGGAGAACTGAACGACGCTGCAGCCAGCTTTTCGCCTCTCCGACCCAGGCCTTACCGGCAAGGGAGGCCCTGCCAGGATCCGTAGATCCCACCGGCATCGCCCCGGGTCATCTGCGAGGCTACTTCGGCAGCAGCAAACGTCCCCCTTTCAGTCGCCTTGTACGACAGGCAAGGGTTACCGTGTCTGTATTCTATCCCCCAGTCACAGGTGAGGTTTTGATGGGTATTCCTTCCCTTGGTGTTTGTTCCGCGGGAGCTATTCTATTTCACTCCTACCCTCCTTGCACTCCGAAAAGTGCATGGCGAGCATTCCCCTATCCGCCACCTGTGGACGCGCCACGTCAGGGTATCACCTCCCCGCCCAGCCAGTACACTTGGCCAGATCCGTGGGTCCCCCTGAAACCTTTTTTTTTCTTTTTTTTTTGGTTCAGTTGGAAGGCGTAATGCGTTTGCGCACGCGCAGGTTGGTTCCCCTTTTCGTCTATTCGGCTACAGGGGACCCGGGCAGTGTGGGACTCATGTCCGCCCTGAAGGGGCAGCTTGGCGCCGATGAGGTGAGGGCAAACCCAAAGAGGCAACGCCAGAAGGGGCAACCTGGCAACACAACCCTTAAGGGTTGAGTTTAGCCCAAGAGTAGGCCACAGCCCTGAAGGCGCGAACTAGACGTGCAGCCCAGAGTGGGCACTCCCAAGGCAGGACATACTACCCACTAAAACCTCTCAGGATTTTTCTTCGGCCACGACCAGGAACCGAAGTAAGCCCATTCCGGGTGGTCGCGCCATGTGTTCACCTGCCGGGGCAGGAGCTTGCTCTTCGACACGGCCAGGAACCGGGACATCGTATCTCTACGGCTGACCGTGTCCATCTTCGTCCACCATGGTTGGTTGATAATGATGATGTGGCTTATCCTAGATGTCATCACGCCCACCTGACCTTCCACGAGGACAGGCCATTTTTCTTCGGCCACGACCAGGAACCGGAGCTCCTGCTCAACGGGTGGTCGCGCCATGTGTTCACCTGTTTTAACAGGGCTTGCTCTTCAGCACAGCCAGGGCCCGGGGCGAGTCCTTTCCCCGGTTGACTGTGCCACATCTTGGTAGGCTGCAATCCTCGATGACCTGTCCCATACATACTTTACACACACACACACACACGCTCATGACAAGCATAGCGCTTCGAGTAGCGCTTCGGATGCCCCAAATATGCAACGATAAATAATGAATAAATAACGAGTAAAGAATCAATGAATAAATAAATGAATCAATGAATAAGTGAATGAATAAATAAATAATGAATAATGAATAGGAATTAATAAGCACATGAAGCGCATGAATAGGATAGAGGTGCCCATACATTCAATAACAGCTGTCATAATAAGCATACTGAACATACTAAACATACTGAAACTGGTTAAATCAAACCACAAACACAAAAACGGGAAATAAATATATATATGCATCTAATGCATCTAATGCAATAGAGCAGTTAATGAATAGTTAACAGTAAAAGAAACAGTAAGCAATATGAGAACGTGAGAAACTGTGAAGTAAACATAAGTAGTATTGCACGCAAGCAGGCAAGCGAGCATATGTGAACTGGACATAAGCAAATGACCAACAAAACCTCCAAAACCTAAAACGTCAAACATACATACATATAGCCGAGCAGCCAGATAGCAGAAGAGCAATATTTAACATTCAACACTAGCGCACAATATAATCACATAAAATTAAACTCAAGATAAACCATAAATTTGAGATGAAATAAACCAAGGATGTGAACCGTAAAGTAAAATAAAGTCGCCAGACAGATAGCAAATAGCAAGCCAGCCATGACAGAAGAGAAGCAAACATAACATAACATAGAATGCTACTAATTATTATCAGAGGTAAAGGTAAATAAGGTACAGTATAAAATATAGAATATAGGGTATAACCAGAATGAAGCTCGGTAGAAAATAAATAGGTGAGCGTAATGTAATACTAATAATTGAAACCATTCATTGAAACTATTAATTTACTTAAATTTACTTGCAGGAACATTTACGCGACCACAACCTCAACGTGGTTGGCAAGCGAACATGATGGAGTACAATCAATGATCAAATGAAGGCAATAAAAAACAATTAGAAATTATTGCGAGCAAATCATCAATAAAGATAAGTAGCAACATATACCTCATAATTAGAATAATAGGAAGAGACAGAACTGTTAACATCAGAAATTAACCATAGTATTAAATGTAAAATGTAACATAATCCTAGTCTATTTGCAGGAAGCCCTAACGCCAGCCAATGGAAGTGGAGGTAGAGTGTAATTAACGCATAACAGGAGAAGAGAATACCCATCTGATATAATATGGGGAGCACATGTGACCTAAATCGGCATAAACCATAAGGCAGATCAAACAATTCAAATAGTTATAAATTGAGTAGATTAGATTGTTACTGGATTATAATACCGCTCCGATAAGTATGGTATTAATATTAATACTGATACAGGTAAGTCGATGCAATACAGCGCGTGGTGAAAACTAATCAATAATAAACAATCAACAATAAACCCCACATACAACCATATTACTACTAAATCATAATATAAAGGTATAAGAAAACTAAACTACACTACAATAGAGCAAAATTACTAAGAACATATGTGTATATATAATATGTAACGAAAACACTCGAAATATAATCAATTTAATAAGTATACCGATGTAGATATTTAATTAAACTCCTCAAACCATAGTCAGTTTAAATGATGCAGTTCCATTAAACCCCCTTTAATACTAATTAATAGTAAAGGCATATAGGTGCTAAACCAAGCCAGACACTCCTATAAGAAAGTCATATGAGATCCACGGTCAAGAAATTCAAAGAATTTAAGGAACCATAACGCATATATGTATGTATAGAAAACCATAAAGACATTGTATCATGCAGGACGGACTACCGCAGCGTATGCCTCCCTGAGCACCAGCCGTATTAACCAATACTGAACTAACACTTTCCAAAGCAGAATCAAAATCAGAATCAGAATTGTAATTAAGAAAGGGTAATTAATGTACAAAAGATTGCATAAAGTACCGTAAGTATTCCAAATACACAGATTCACAACTGTCACAGCTGCACTAGAATTGAATTAAACATAGTATGCAAAACATTATCCTGAGTGGGGGTACGAAGAGCTACAAAAGAGCAGTGAATAATATTATAGGAACATGGAACGTAAAACGTAACACTCAATTGAAGAAGAAGTCACTGAAACATGTCAAGTGACGAAGAATAGAAATAAGAAAAGAATAAGGATAGTGAATAGTTAACGGCGAACAATAAACCAATAAACCAATGTCGTTACACGTCATTCATATCTAAATTGCTAAAGGATATATGATACATCTTATAGTCTACAATTAATTGACAATGCCTGGGAGCACAACCACCCCCCGAAAGCTTAGAAACAATGCATGATACTACAAGAGGAACTAAGGAGCTAAGAACTAAGAAACAAGAAACCAGAATCAGAATCAAACCCACCCTTAAAATATGCAAAGGGATTATAAACGCAATATACGCATATGATATAAACTCATTAATCCATCCAATCCAGATAGACTCTTCTAAATTCCATAATACAAGACCCATTAAACTAAGTCAAATAAATATAACCGCAAATATAATCGCATGTATAATCATCACAGATATAACCACAGCTATAATCACAGCAGGTAAAATAAAGCAGACACATATTAATAATCTGTATCAAGTAATTTAATTCAATGCAATTCGATATGCCATATGCCATTGTTAATTACTCTGTACATTTACTTACTCAATTATAATAATAGAATGGAATAGAAAGTTAGGAAGGTATATAATAATAATGCAATACAATACAATTTAATACAGAATACTGGTTAAGTATAGCCTAACATAGCTAACTAATATAGCTGAATAACTGGACACAATCCAAGGTCTAAAATAATAATATTATAATGTAACATATAATATATTCAATGCCTAAAATGGTCACAGATTGAACGCAGGCTGAACGCAATTGAGCGTAGATTGAACGTAGCTTGGATGTAATAACATTAATAACATAAATAAAATAATACAATATGATCATGGTATAATACAATACATTAACAATACTATAATACAATATTATAACATAATACAATATAACATAATATAACAAAACATAATACAGCATAAAATATATAATATGTAATAGTAAGTATTATAAATGCACCGAATGCATAAAATGCACAAAACGGAGCTAATGATACCACATTAGCAAATACACTGCAATTACACTACAATACAATACCTGCGAGCGTAGCACATTAGTACGCGCACTGTCACAGCAATCACATCCGCACGAATAAATACAGAATTTAAATTAGAAAATTCAAAATTCAATAATTTCCATAAATTCAATTCAATTAATTAATTAATTCAGTTCAAATGACACTTATCACTTAACACTTCGTATCACATCACATCATAGATGACCGATGACCATGCCAACGTCAACTAAGATAGGAAACCGGGCGAAGTAAAATAAGGAGCGCGACCATAAACCATAAAGAACATAGATATCTAGTGTTCGAATTCCCTCGTCCATACCATAATGATTATCGACCATCAAATTAACCACCAAATCATCAAATTATTCAACTAATTATACAGAATATATAAACGTTCAAAAGCGAAAAGCGGAAATAAAATCGAAAATGCTTCAACAAATTTCAATAAATCACCGCGATGAAAACCAGAAGTAAGGTACCTACGTAAGATAACGATAGCAAAACGCATCGTAATAAGTAAAGCATGCAATACTGCCCGAAGATAAGCCGTAAAGCTATCCCTATTCGGTAACCAACCGCAGCACCAGAGATATTACCAACCGCAAATATTCCATCCACCACATAATACTCGGCCGCTCGCTCCGTAACGGTTCCGTAACGGTTATCCACAGACCAATTATCTGCCGCGTAGCAATTACCTACCGCGCGCCAGTTACCCGGTACACACAGTTATCGACTGCAAAACCATCCATCGTGCAGCCGTGCAATCCTAGGAATCCATACTTACCATCAAACTCATCATCAAAGATAAGTCTGATATACAGTACTTTCACCAAGGTATAAAGCACACGAACATCAAATCAAGCTTCCAGACAGATCAAGCTGGAGGATAAATCAGTTAGTAAAATCAATACTACGGTTATTTATTATATATAAATATGAATCATACGTTTGTAATAGGATGGAATGAAATAAATATAAATTACATATAAATTACAAATTATAAACAATAAGGAAAAATAAAATGAAATCAAATGAATCAACCCGAATAAGATCCACAGATTGCGCAGATTGCAGGACACACTGTATTACTCCATATCGCGCCACAGAAAACAGATTATACACAACAACAGAACAACCGAACAACAGAATCAACGGAATCAGGAATCGCCACAGAACGAAGGGCCGAATAAATAAATAGAATAAAGCATTTACTTAGACAAAATCAACCAGTAAAGTCAAACAACGTCAACAACGCATGCGGTCAGGAAAGTCCCGTGAGTCCAATAAAAACAACTGTCGGTCAAATAATATTAGTTAGTAAAATAAAATAATAAATCAATGAAACTAGAATAAATCATGGTAACAGGCAACTAGCAGAAATGAAATATGAAGCAGAAATGAATCAATAAATCAAGAAAAATCGAATCAGATCAATGTATAGCTTTAATCAATCAACATCAAAATGAAGGAATGAATGAATAATAAATGAATGAATGCACGTAAACTAAATGCAGGTAAAACAGCTAAGGATATTCACAAATTGAGAACTACAGAAAGTGTGTAACGCGCAACATACGTAACCAACATAACCGACATACATAGCGGACATAATGTAATGTAATGTAATGAAATGTAATATAACGTAAAATAATAAATACAGCAAATGAGTTATATTCCAACTAAATATAACCGTAGGCCTTATTGGCTCAATCCCCCCTACTTTATAAATTATAGATTATACGGTTATAAGTCATAGTGTTCGAAAATGCGTTGATTTCAACCGTCGCCACACGAACCGCGGCAGCACTCTTCAGCGCGACCGGCAGCCACCTTGGATGCCGGTCAGGCTAACCAATCACCGAGCTTGACCTCACCGGGAAGAAGCCAATGGCTCTTGCTACGAAGAAGCCGGTGGTTGGGCCAATACGGTTTTGTATCGTTACGGTAAACACGTGCAGTACTGATTCCAAAAACTTCTAGTGCAAGTAGCTACGCGCGCAAATCCGGCCGTAAATAAAGAGGTTTGTATGCACTCTCGTACAGGGACTTTCCAACAACCAGGTAACTGGGCAGCATGCATCGATTCAGAGACAAGAAGAGAGATCCATATTGTTGCCTTGCAAGCCAACACAATCGGCCAGCGTCGTCGCTCCAAACGACAATAAACAGCCGTTCAAAACGAACGTCTTAACGATTAGGTAAGGAAGAAGAAACACTGTGGCCCCTTTCTTTGAGGTAACTCTGCACTATTCTAAGCTGTATACACTATTCCGAGCTGTGAATGCCACTTCCAGCGCAGCTGTGCAGAAGAAGAACAAGAACAAGAAGAAATATCTCGGAATATGTGCGTGACGCCCCTTTCCTTGAGGTAAATCTGCAAATATCTCGGAACCGGTGCGAGCTATGGCAAAATGTTAACAAACCTTTTTTGCAGGAAATGAAATTTCATACTATTTATGTCCTATCACATTTTTTGATCAGATGCGTAGTTTTCGAGATATATCGAGATATTTAAAAGTTCCGAAGTCGTACCAACATTATAAGCAAGAAGAAACACTGTCGCCCCATTCTTTGACGTAACACTGCACTATTCTAAGCTGTATTCACTATTCCCAGCTGTAAGTGCCACTTCCAGCGCAGCTGTGCAGAAGAAGAACAAGAAGATTTTTATGTAACATTTTGCCATAGTTCGCACCGGTTCGTAGATATTTACAGATTTACCTCAAGGAAAGGGGAGTCACGCACATATTCCGAGATATTTCTTCTTCTTCTTGTTCTTCTTCTGCACAGCTGCGCTGGATGTGGCATTTACAGCTCGGAATAGTGAATACAGCTTAGAATAGTGCAGTGTTACCTCAAAAAATGGGGCCAGTGTTTCTTTTTCCTTATAATTTTGGTCCTGCTTCGGCACATTTAAATATCTCGATATATCTCGAAAACTACGGATCTCATCGAAAAATGTCACTGAACATAAATAGTAGAAAATTTAATTTCCTACAAAAAAGATCTGTTAACATTTTGCAATAGCTCCCACCGTTTCCGAGATATTTGCAGATTTACCTCAAGGAAAGGGGCGTCACGCACATATTCCGAGATATTTCTTCTTGTTCTTGTTCTTCTTCTGCACAGCTGCGCTGGAAGTGGCATTTACAGCTCGGAATAGTGAATACAGCTTAGAATAGTGCAGAGTTACCTCAAACAAAGGGGCCACAGTGTTGGCGACGACAGCCGCAAATCGGCGCCGCGCATCGCGGGCCCCCGCCGCGGCGGCATCCCCACTCCCGTGCGATTAGACTATAAGTAGGAGCGATCGATGCGATGATCGATGAGTTGTCTCGGGGCTTCGGCCCCGAGGGGACCTCCTAGGAGGTCCGGACCGGAGCACCAGAGCTGTCGACGCCATGGGTTTCCTGGCGAAGAGATCTCTGGCCAACGGACCGTAGCATTGCACTACTCTACGACCTGGCAGCTCCTGTAGCTCCCGTGGTGACCCGGGGTGACCAAGCTAGTGCGCGTTCATAATCTCTGCTGGTGCTTCCGCGGGGATTCTCGAACGCTAGCCTACACGGCACCGTACTCTGCCTTTGGCAGCCGATTCCGTCCAGCTTCGCGGCGCTACCCAGGCTGGCCACGATTGGTCGCCGTCTCGTTCGCTGCTCATTTCTACCTCAGCGTACGAGAAGACGAGCCGCGTGAGGCAAACGGGCAACAACTCCACCGCACCGCGAAACACCGCAGCGCGATTGAATAAAATACCGTCAGCCCAATCGGGTCTTTCCTCTTCCTGACTTCCTCGGCACTCGATAGTGCCTCGGCGCCTTCGCTAGATTGTTCGCGTTCGCGCTACGCTTGCGCCCGCGCTCCTCGTACACCAGCGTGCGTCCGTACTCATTTAGCTTGTAAGGCGGTAGCGACCGCAGTAGTTTGTAAGAGCGTTAGGCATAAGTTCCGCGTAATTTCTGTGACGGATCGGGTTCCGACCGTAGTACGTATGACCTGTACTCTAGTCTTAAGTAATATAGCTCCACGCGTCTAATCACCAGACGATATTTTGATTGTAGTATCCGAGGCCGGAGACCACCGCCCGGCTTCCAGCGCGGCGAGGCTAGGACCGCCGCCCTGTATCCACGTAGTCCACCAGTAGCTTCAGTATTCTTTGAATAAATTTATATTTTTCTAACATATCACCGCCTCATTATTTACCGACCTGTTCCCTTGCGAACCCTGGCACGGGGAAACCGACCGCGGTGCGCAACGCCGTGCGCACCGTACCGTACGACCCCGTTACATGGCGCCCGAACAGTGCGGAATCAGGACGGTGGAGCCACTAGAATTAAGACTTAGTATATAAGGAACGAGCAAACGGATATCAGAACAGAAGTTACCGAGCAATCGAAATGAACACACAGCGAAGCAATGAGAATCCAGAACGAGAACACCAGCCGAAAACGAATCCAGCTAGAAGACCGAGCTGAAAAAGACCAGACCAGAGGGATATACCACGGACAGCCTACCTTCCCGAATTTGCCGACTAATTCGACAAGGCAACTGCAAACAGTCAATCCAGCCAGATCCAGTGGCTGTTAACAGTTGGCCGAATCGATTCCGCGGAAGCAAACCGACATGGCAGGCGTCGCCTGGGTGTATCGCCTAAAGAAGGACCAGGTAGTCAGCGAGCTACGCAGACTACAGCAGCCAACCCTGGGAACATGGGTCCACCTCCGGACGCGTCTGGCAGACTACGTCCGAGAACACCCGGACGAGTTTCCAGACAAACCGAACGATGAGCCGGGATATAAGGAAGAACTCGACCGTACCCGAGACTATGAAGAATTCCACGCGGAGATGGCCCGTGAGTGGCTCCGAACACACACCTCGGAAGCCGTCAAACCGCGGCCACATCAACACCGAACCGCGGGGAAAACACGAACGCCGAGATGACGGCGTCTCCAGCAGGGCCATCCCCTCCACCAGAACCAGCCGCCAGACACCACGAAGACCGGTCAAAAACGATGGAGATAATGAGAAAATGGAACTGCCAGTTTGACGGACGAGACCCGTACCCGTTCCTGGAGCAGTTGGAAGAACTACAAGCTGCGTACGGCCTTACCGACCACCAGATGCGTACCGGCTTCACCCAATTGTTACGAGGGCAAGCCCAAATATGGTACAGGAATACAGCGAACAAAGTTTGTTCGTGGCCGGAACTCCAGGAATAGCTACGAAAATTCTCCGTACCAGCCGGAGAAAAGAGGCGATTGGACCAGCAAATCGCCGCCCGCAAACAAGGTCCAGATGAACCGATAAGGACCTACATTAACGAAATAACGACGTTAATGCGCCGCAGAGGAGAGTACACCGAGGAGGAACTCCTCGATGCCATCGTCTTTAATCTAAAGCCAGAATTGCAGCTCTACATCAACCGATTTGAGCTCAAGGGTATCAGTTACCTGATAACCCGAGCAAAAAATGTGGCTGAGCTCATCGCCACACAATGAGCCAGCACACCAAAGGCCGAAGAGAGACGCGCTCCAAGATCAAGCGAACCAGCCGCGAGACCTTCCAACCAACCCCGCGGCAGCAAAATTGCGGCCAATTATAGTCGAGAAACGCACTGCTGGCGTTGTGGGCAATCAGGGCACGCCCGATTCAAGTGCCCGAACTCGGCTGTCCGATTCTGCTCCTACTGCGGCAAAGTAGGCGAAATGACGCGAACCTGCCTATGTCCGAGGCAGGGAAACGCCAGAGGGGCCGGAAAACCCCGGCCCCAGTAAACCGGCTGACCAGCCCAGAAGAACCCGACCCGCGTGATAACGTCACACGCCGTTAGAAGAAAAAGAAGAAGAAACCGGAAGGAAAGAAGAGCCAGCCAGAAGAGGACCAGAACACCATCCACTACAAGATCACCGAGGATCAACGGCCGACGGCCGTTGCAAACGACTGGATAATTATCACCGTCCGAGTAGGCAAAAGTAACGTAGAAGCTTTACTCGACACAGGGGCCGCCGCGTCGTGCATTAGCGACGAAACGGCCGAGGCTTGCAAACAGGCCGGATGGGAGAAAGAAGACCACCAGTTATCCTCCTCCTTAGCCAATGGTCAGGAGATGAAAATCTATGCCAGCTATAGGGGGCAGGTACTTTACAATGGCATGCATAGAAAACATGAATTTTACGTTATGCCAAATTTAGCCTATCCTATGCTAATCGGCATGGACCTATTACGCAGGATGGGCCTGCAAGTGTGGCTAGGAGAACAACGCGTGGACAGGACAGACCACCAGAACCAGCCGACAAGTCTACCTGTCCAGTGCACGGTAAAAGCGCCAATTGACCTAGCACAGCTCAATCCAGCCGACCACGAGCAGCTAGACCAATTCCTGGGGCGCGAAAAAAGAGCGTTCGAGGGGATATGATGGCTCACCCCGTTAATGGATCACGAGATCCGGCTCGAGGAAACAACACCGATAAAGCAGCGGTACCGACCACGCAACCCGGCCATGCAGAAACTGATCGACGAGGAAATCGGCAGGATGACAAACTTCGTTATCGGTCAGATAAGAGTTGTGGTTGCAGTCTTCACAGCTGCAACCCTGGTGAGACCATCCTTTCCGGGGTGAACGTCGATCACTCTTGCGAGTGGCCATTTGCTAGGTGGAAGATGCTCGTTCATGAGCAGCACCAACGAGCCTGTCTTGATATCGTTCGATGGATGGTGCCACTTCGAGATTGACTGAAGTCTCTGTAGGTAGTGTCGAGACCATTGAGACCAGAAATGCTGAACCCTTTGCTGAATCAGCTGCCATTTTGACAGCCGACCTGGTGAAACTTCGAGCAGTGATGGTTCTGGTATCGTGTTGAGTGCTGAGCCGATGAGGAAATGTCCTGGGGTGAGCGCAGAGATGTCGTCGGGATCGTCACTGAGCGGCTCCAATGGTCGTGAGTTGAGCACCGCTTCGATCTGTGTGAGGAGAGTGGAAAACTCTTCAAATGTTAGTAAGAGCTCACCAATGGTTCTCCTGAGATGGTACTTGATCGATTTCACCACAGCTTCCCATTTTCCTCCCATGTGAGGAGCAGCTGGTGGGTTGAACATCCATTGAGTGCTGTCAGCTGACAGAATCGATGCGATCTGTCGGTGCTCCTGTGAACTTGACGTGAACAGGCGTTTGAGCTCTGCCTGTGCTCCAATAAAATTTGTACCACAGTCAGAATACAATTTGTGAGCGATCCCCCGTCTCGATGAAAATCTTCTGTAGGCTGCCAGAAATCCTTCTGTTGAGTAATCACTGACAACCTCGAGGTGAACTGCCGATGAGGAGAAACATACGAACACGCAGATCCATCCTTTGATCGTTTTCGAGCCTCTTCCCTTTGAATTTTTCATTGTGATCGGTCCTGCATAATCGACCCCGGTGTGAGCGAATGGTCGTGATGGTGTGACTCGAGAGAGAGGTAGTTGACCCATCATCTGACGAGCACGAATCCCCCTCTGACGAGCACACACGACGCATCTCAAGAAGTGAGATTTGACAGGAGCTCTGCCACTGATGATCCAGTACCGTTGTCGAATATATGCGAGCGTGAGCTGCGTTCCTCCGTGAAATGTTCGCTTGTGAGCATCTTCAATGATGATCTTCGACAGGTGAGCGTCCCGTGGAAGGATCGCTGGATGTTTTTCATCCCTGCTGAGCGCTGTGTTTGTGAGTCTTCCTCCTACCCGTATTGTTCCCTGTGAATCGATGAAGGCGGTGAGGCGACTGAAGGGGTGAGTTGCAGGCAGGGTTGAGTTGCAGACAGGGTTGAGTTGCAGGCAGGGTTGAGCCTGAGTTGAGGGTCTTCATTTCGCTGGTGAAATACAAGTGTTGAGTTGCGTGAATCCAGAAGAGCTGCGCCTTCTCCATGTCGCAGGATGGTATGATGATCACAGGAGGAGTTTCGAGCTTTCTCTTAAGCCGTGAGCCAAACCTGAAACAAAGTGCAGTCAGTCTATACAGCTTAATAAAAGATGAATATTTATAAATGAGATCCCAATGATAACTTAGCTTTTGAGCTGAGGCAAACAGTGAGACATTGGGTCTCACTTCGAGCTCGCTGGTTAAAGTTGAGAATTCCTTTTGCTCCGGCCAATGATCTTGATTTCGAGCCATCCATGGAGGACCTTTCCACCAAAGCTCGAATCGTTGGAGTTGATCTGTCGAAATGCCTCGTGAAGCACAGTGGGCTGGATTAGACGTACCTGGAACATGCCCCCAATGCGCATTTGGAGTGAGTTCTTGGATCTGAATGACTCTGTTCCGAACATAATCCTTCCAACGTGATGCTTGCGATTTGATCCATATGAGCGAAACTTGAGAATCCGTCCACAGGTGCGTTGCATTGATCTTTACCTTGAGCGTTGATTGAACATATTTTGTGAGTTTTGCCAACAGGAGTGCTGCAGACAACTCCAATCTTGGTATTGTGAGCCTCTTCAGTGGTGCAACCTTTGTCTTAGAACAGACAAGTGACGTCGTTGAGTTGTTGGACGGAGAGCTAACAGTGATATAAATCACTGCTGCCATGGCAAGTTGAGAAGCATCAGAGAATCCATGAATTTCTACAGATGAATTGTTCCATGTGTTGAACCATCTTGGGATCGATCGCTTGGCCAAGCTGTTGAGATCTTCTCTGATGGTGAACCATCGTGAAACAATTTGAGACGGTAATGGGTCGTCCCAATTGATCTTGTGTAGCCAGAGCTCTTGTAATAGCATTTTCGCTCGTATTATTACCGGTGAGACGAAACCTAATGGATCAAATATCCGAGCCACTTCGGACAATACGAGGCGTTTTGAGCACTTACTTGGTTGATTAGTCGAGGTTGATGAAAAGCACAATACGTCAGTCTGAGACATCCATTGAATTCCGAGTAATTTGGTAGCACAGTCGTCAAATGATATGGGAGCTGACGATTGTGTGGATGACGAAACAGCCCTCAGTAATTCGGGGTGAGTCGCATGCCATTTTGCGAGTGGGAATCCGCCCGGGTTGCACAATACAATCAGCTGTTGAGCGACCTCCACAAGTTCCGAGATTGAGTCTGCTCCTCCAAAGATATCGTCCACATATCTGCCATGCGTGAGCGAAGGCGTTGCCAGAGAGAATCGATGACCCTCATCGTGAACAAGTTGCATGAGTGCTCGTGTCGCCAGGAAGGGAGCCGCCTTTGTGCCATACGTGACAGTTGTGAGCTGGTAAGGGATGACATTGCGGTCTTCATCGATCCAAAGAATTCGCTGGAGATCCCAATCATCCTTGTGAACTGCTACCTGGCGATACATTTTTGTGATATCTGTGGCAAAAATGTGGTGATAATGGCGAAGCCAAAATAGAACATCTGTAACATTCAAGAGCAAATTAGCACCAGTATGCATTAAATCGTTGACTGATTTGCCTGATGTCGTAGCTTTTGATCCGTTGAATACAACCCTGAGCTTCGTTGTTGAACTGTCGAGACGTAGAACTCCATGGTGAGGCAAATAATATCGTTGAAGATGTGCAGAGGTCTGAGGTGTTGAACCGTCAGAACAGACCCTCAACCCTCCTGATGCCGAAGCATCATGTACCAAGGTCATTTCCCCATCAGGCCCAACGTTCTCAGCCTCTCGTGATGAAATTCGTTTATGATCTGGAGCCTTTACCATGTGTCCTAATTCTTCGTATTCTTTCATGAACTCGACGTAGAGCTGGTTATATGTTGAATCCTTGGAGAGTCGTCGCAAAGTGCTTTGTAGACATCTTTGAGCAATCTTGTGTGAATTGCCTAAGAGCAATGCTGGTGCCTTGAGTGGAATGCGAACGATGTACCTTCCTGTGTTATCACGAGAGTCGCACAGAAATGTGATTCGCATTCTTCTTCCTCCGGAGTGAGCATGCTTGGAATGTCCATCGGTGACTCCTCTTGAACCCAGAATTTGGTGAGCAGCTCTTGCAGGTTGCGCTGGTCGTCTTGAACAACTGCAAAGTGTGAATAATTAGTATTTGAGTGTGATTCGTTAACTGGGCCAATGACGAGCCATCCAAAAATGGAAAGTTGAGCAATTGGTGTTGTTGGTGAGCCTGTGATGATGTTTGGCTTGATGATCCTTCCGTAGAAATCTGCTCCAATGATTACATCGACTGGTCGTGGAGTCAAGAAAGCATTGTCCGCCAACC
This sequence comes from Osmia bicornis bicornis, assembly GCF_907164935.1. NCBI lineage: Eukaryota > Metazoa > Arthropoda > Insecta > Hymenoptera > Megachilidae > Osmia > Osmia bicornis. Next base: position 93,134 of record NW_025791432.1, on the reverse strand, counting down.
TCAATTTTCTTATGTGAGGCCAGTCCGGAGTTCTCATTGAGAACGATGGCAGGATTGTCGATACGGCTGCGAACACGTGAGCCTGCATCGAGATGGCTTGTTCTGAGTGTGCTGACTGCAGAGTGATATCCACCACACCGCGAGTTTCAGTTGATTTTATTCCACCAACACCAATTATTGTGATGGATAATCGGTGTCTCCGAAGGTTGAGCTGGTTGGTTAATTCTTCGGAGATGAAAGAGAGTTCTGATCCGGAGTCGATGAGCAGACGAACGTTGTGGAGTGTTGAGTCGGTCTTGAGGAGAGCCTGAGCCGTTGCGAGGAGCGTTAGATGAGCGGGTTTGTTGACGACTGTACCTGCATCTTATTCAGTGGTTTGAGCCGATGATGAGGTTGTCTTCGATGAACTGGCCGTGGACTGGTGAGTCGAGCGTCTCTGCTGTGCGGACACAGGTGGAGGCGGCACTGGCGGGGCGCCATGCAGCATGGTGTGGTGACGTGCTGAGCATTCCTTGCATTTTTGAGTCGACCTGCACGCCCTCACGCTGTGTCGGCCCAGGCAGTTGAAGCAGAGCCTGTTGAGGTTGACACAGATGGCTCGATCCTTCAGGGCCATCCTTCGAAAGTGCTCGCACGAGACAATGTAGTGTCGCTCGCCACAACAGTCACACTGTTCGAACGGCGATGGTCTTTCGAAGGGGTACGTAATTTCTTGTTGAGCAGTCGCAGCTGTTACTGCTCGGGCCCCTTGAGCGGTTGATCTTGATGATCCTGGCAGCGGATGAGTCATCGTTCTTGAGGTGGACGGTTGAGCGGCAGGTTTAGGTTGAACTGGCTTGGCTGGAGCTGGCTTTGTTAGGATCCGCTGCCAAACTCTCCAGAGTTCACACCCGTGAGGTCACGAACTCCACGAGCCGATCAAAGCTAGGGTACTCCGTGGAGGATCCCAGTGATGGCTCCCACCTCTCTTTGGTTGAGCAGTCGAGCTTGCGGCACATTTGGTGCACCAGCATGCACTCGCCGAGTGAGCTGGGCTCGATTATGTTGAGCACTCCTTGCTTAGTTTCGAGGGCGGTGGAGACGAGCTGACTCAGTGACTTTGGATCGTTGTGGTACACTGTCAGAGAGGCGAGCTGGTCGAGATGGGCCTTTACCAATTGCCGCTTATTCTCGTAGCGCCCTTTGAGCTGGGCGATCGCAGCGTGCAGAGATGGGCCGGTGAGCGGGAGATTTGATACGCTTCGGAGCGGATCTCCTTCCAGGCATCCTTTCAGGTAATAAAACCGCTCCACATCGTCAAGGTGAGCCTTCTTGAGCACAATTGAATTGAAGAGCTCGAAAAATGATGGCCATTGTATATAATCGCCGGCGAATTTCGGCAGTGAGATGTCCGGAAGGCGAGATTGCTGATTCGACGGTTGAGTGGTCCCTGCTTCGGCTGGTTGATCTGGTCGTTGTGTCGCCAATCTCGTCCTTTCTTGAGCGATGAGCGACCTCACATCTGAGCTGGCACGCTGCATTTGGCGGAAGTAGTTCTCTTCGAAATACGGATGATCGAGCTGCGTCGCAGGCCACACAATTTCGAAGTGGGCGTGCTCTTTGTGGAACGCCTTTTGAGCTTCGTCGATTTGCTGCTTGAGATCGTCGAGCTCGTCCTTGGCAAACTGCCCCTTCCGCTCTTGAGCTTGCTTGAGCAGGCGTTGAGCCGTGTCGATCCGCTCCAGCTGCGTCCTCACCTTGATCTGTAGCTCGCTGGCCAGCATGGAGACGGACGTGTTTGCCTTTGTGGCGTGGGCGTAAGGTGATGGCGTTCGACGCGCGCTCTCTTGAACTCCCAGCACTGGTGAGGTGCGGGCTGACGCCGTCTTTGTTGGCACCTCCAAGGACTCCTGTGAGCTGTCTTGCATCTCGCTCCATTTTTCTGTCGATTTTTGTGAGTGAGCCATCTTGATGTGTGTTGAGCTGATCTATGTTGGATGAACTGGTCTTGTGATTCGGCTCCCTTCAGTTAGTTGAGTTGATGCTCTGAGCGCCACCTGTTGTGGCGAGAGTGTTAGTGAAATTTGAATTGCCAAGGAGAGCAAGATGGCTGACCACCGAAACCGTTACGCACACGAGACACACAATTGAAACGCACAATGATCGAACCAAATTTGCAACAAACCCAGTCCTGCAAGGGCGCAATCCGGCTCGAAGGACCAAATGTTCGGGATTGGTGGAAATCCCGGATGGATTGCGCCGGAAAGAATGACTCTTGCAGGATGGCTTTGCAAATTGATTTATTTGAAGTCACACTATAAATTTGAGCACGTGAATCGTCTGATCAGTTTAGAATTGAGCAGCGATTTGACAATGATGAACGAGATTCTTTGAACACAATCATACAGAGTTAACTTGATTCTTTGATTTGAACAACTGAACACAAGGCGATGAATTGTTGTGGAATGAATTTACAATGAACAATTAGCTTTGAACATACCGATTTCTGAGCGTTGACAATGAACTGAGAGCGCTGTTAATTATATAAATTCAGCCCGCTGCTGTGATTTGTCCCGTGAGCATGTGCGTCGTCGACACGTGGTTGCCGGCTCGGTTGAATTCTAAACTCGTCGTAATTGAGCTGTACCTGTTGCAATCCGGTCGCACGATGAGTTGCTGCGGATTCCGTGGGTCTTGTTGAGCCTTCTTGATCGTCTGCGATTGCTGAGTCGTACTTGAACTTTCACTTGAACTGTAAGCACGTGCACGTTGATCGATTTTTGATCTTCAATGGCGGCTTGACGCGAGAGTTTTCGGGAAGACCCTTGCTCACGTGTTACCTAGATGGGCGACTCCCGGTCGATAAATCGATCGACGGTGAGCGCCATCATGGCTGAGCGGATTCTCAAACATACAGGAATATCCTACACACGCTGGACTTCAACGAGATCGAACCGGACCAACAGTGGAAGATCTGCGTACCAGAAGACCAGAAAACCAGAGTCCTGAAAGAAGCGCACGACATTCCGACCGCCGGACACCTGGGCGTGGCCAAAACGCTAGCACGCCTGGCTCACGCATATTACTGGCCAGGAATGCTACGCGAAGCCACCAAATATGTCAGGGATTGTACAAAATGCCAGGAGTACAAAGTAAGCCAGCAAGCTACACCGGGAAACATGTACGCGACAAACGTACAACAGCCGTGGGAAATGGTCTCAGCAGACCTTGTCGGACCTCTCCCGAGGTCGAAAACCGGAAACACAACACTACTGGTCATCCAGGATAGATTTACGAAGTGGATCGAACTTCGACCGCTTCGACGAGCGACAGGACCAGCCGTCACTAAAGCGCTAAAAGAACTCGTCATCCTACGCCATGGAACACCTCGTGTCGTGACGACCGACAACGGAAGACAATTCGTCGGTAAAGAGTTCGAAAAAACTGTTACCGACAGCGGAATCGTCCACCGGCGCACACCACCATACGCGCCGCAATGTAACCCTGTCGAACGAGCTAACAGGGTTATAAAAACAATGATTAGCCAGGACCTAGGAAAAACGCAAAAAGCGTGGGACGAACATCTACCAGAAATCGCTTTTGCGTATAACACAGCACGACCCAATTCCACCGGATACTCACCGGCGTATCTCAACACCGGAAGTGAATTGACACCGCCAGGAAGCTTCCAGCAGGAAAACCAGCGGAAGACGACAACACTATGGCCAGCACGGCTTAAAAACCTGCAAGATGCCCAAGACCTCGCCAGAGTACGACTCGCGCAAGAGTTCCAACGCCACTACAACCAGCGTAGGCGGAACTGGCAACCGAAAATCGGCGAGCACGTATGGAAGCGCTCGCACATCCTGTCGAGCAAAGCCAACGAGAGAAACGCTAAACTCTCGAAACGTTACACCGGACCTTTTAAGGTCCATAAGAGAATTCCGCCGGTGATCTTCGATCTAAGAGATCACCAAGGAAAACGCGTGGACCACGTCCACGTGAGAGATCTCAAACCGGTGACCGGTACGAGAGATACAAAGATGCGCAGAACCAACGCGCAGCCAAGCGACAGCGGCACGCCACCGCGCAACGCCAGCGCGCAGAGGCGCGACGTCACCAACCCCCTCTCTGCCGGACACGGCCCGGGGGCTATAAAAGGCCAGCAGCAGCAGCGCCCGGCACAGATTCGAGATGGCTGCACAGCTGAGAGAAGACGAAATAGCAGCAGCCATACGCAGACTTTCCCTCCGAGAACGGGCACAAGACGAGCCGTTGACCCTAACACCACAGGAGTGGAAGAGATTCATACGAATGTCGGTTCCACGAGGAGGCAGGTGCGGGTATCAACCGCCACGAACCCGGGAGGCAAGCAGGGCCCCGGAGAGGAAGGCCACCCGACCAAGTCGGGTGCAGACTCCGGTTGGGAGGCCACCACTGGCCATGCTGACGCCGCCCAAGCGGACGCCGGCACCGCTGGCACCAGGAGACCGGGCACCAAGATCACCGGCCAAGAGAGCCGCGGCGGCAGCATCCCACGCGGTCGAGCAGGGCATGGGCAATCCGGCACCAACACTCCGGGAAGCAGCCAGGATGACGGCAGCAGCGGTCGTCAACGCGGCTGTAGCAAATTACTGCCGGCCGCCATCCCCCACACCGATACAAGCACCGACGATGCTCCCCGCCTGTACCGTGGATCCGAAGGATCCTACGAACACTACTCCCTACACCCTGGCGGACGGAACCACCGTCAGAATATACAAGCGTGGCAGACGTCATCGGTTCACCAGGAACAGCCGCCGATGGACCATTAACACAGACCACCGGGGCAACGTAGTCCGGTGCGTCTAAACTGAGGTGATTATCCTGGTTTTCTTCACTCGTGCGCGGCAAGCCGAATACGCCTCTTCTCCCCGGAGGAGGAGGGGGGTGCGACGACAGCCGCAGATCGGCATCGCGCATCGCGGGCCCCCACCGCGGCGGCATCCCCACTCCCATGCGATTAGACTATAAGTAGGACCGATCGATGCGATGATCGATGAGTTGCCTCGGGGCTTCGGCCCCAAGGGGACCTCCTAGGAGGTCCGCACCGGATCACCAGAGCTGTCGACGTCATGGGCTTCCGGGCGAAGAGATCTCTGGCCAACGGGCCGTAGCATTGCACTACTCTACAACCTGGCAGCTCCTGTAGCTCCCGTGGTTGACCCGGGGTGACCAAGCTAGTGCGCGTTCATAATCTCTGCTGGTGCTTCCGCGGGGATTCCGAACGCTAGCCTACACGGCACCGTATTCTGCCTTTGGCAGCCGATTCCGTCCAGCTTCGCGGCGCTACCCAGGCTGGCCAGGATTGGTCGTCGTCTCGCTCGCTGCTCATTTCTACCTCGGCGTACGAGAAGACGAGCCGCGTGAGGCAAACGGGCAACAACTCCACCGCAGCACGAAACACCGCAGCGCGACTGAATAAAATACCGTCGGCCCAATCGGGTCTTTCCTCTTCCTGACTTCCTCGGCACTCGATAGTGCCTCGGCGCCTTCGCTAGATTGTTCGCGTTCGCGCTCCACTTGCGCCCTCGCTCCGCGTACACCAGCGTGCGTCCGTACTCATTTAGCTTGTAAGGCGGTAGCGACCGCAGTAGTTGGTAACAGCGTTAGGCATAACTTCCGCGTAATTTCTGTGACGGACCGGGTTCCGACCGTAGTACGTAAGACCTGTACTCTAGTCTTAAGTAATATAGCTCCACGCGTGTAATCACCAGACGATATTTTGATTGTAGTATCTGAGGCCGGAGACCACCGCCCGGCTTCCAGCGCGGCGAGGCTAGGACCGCCGCCCTGTATCCACGTAGTCCACCAGTAGCTTCAGTATTCTTTGAATAAATTTATATCTTTCTAACATATCACCGCCTCATTATTTACCGACCTGTTCCCTTGCGAACCCTGGCACGGGGAATATTTCTTCATCCTTATAATGTTGGCGCGGCTTCGGAGCTTTTAAATATCTCGATATATCTCGAAAACTACGCATCTGATCAAAAAATGTCATAGAACATAAATAGTAGGAAATTTAATTTGCTACAAAAAAGGTCGTTTAACATTTTGCCATAGCTCACACCGTTTCCGAGATATTTGCAAATTTACCCCAAGGAAAGGGGCGTCACGCACATATTCCGAGATATTTCTTCTTCTTCTCGTTCCTCTTCTGCACAGCTGCGCTGGAAGTGGCATTTACTGCTGGCAATAGTGAATACAGCTTGGAATGGTGCAGAGTTACCTCAAAGAAAGGGGCGACAGTGTTTCTTCTTGCTTATAATGTTAGTACGGCTTTGGAACTTTTAAATATCTCGATATATCTCGAAAACTGCGCATCTGATCAAGAAATGTTTAAGAGGAGTTCAGTCACATACACGCGCACAGAAGAAATATATATATAAAGATAAGAATGTCATTACTACTATATCTACGTTAGAAATAATGTAATATACTGATTACTTCATACAGATCAATGTACATTTAATAACAATATCATTATTAGTATATCTACATTAGATATAATGTAATATACTGACTCGTAACTACAGATCAATGTACATTTAATAACAATATCATTATTACTTTATCTACATTAGATATAGTGTGGTATACTGATACCTTCCTACAGTTCAGTGTACAATTAGTAATAATATCATTATTCCTATATGTGCATTAGATATGTAATATACATTAAATCACAATATCATTATTACTGAATCTCCATTAGATATGTAATATACATTTAATAACAATATCATTATTAGTATATCTACATTAGATGTAATGGAATATACTGATTCCTTACTACAGATCAATGTACATTTAATAATAATAACATTATTACTTTATCTGCATTGGATATGTAATATACATTTAATAACAATGTCATTATTACTATATCAGCATTAGATATGTAATATACATTTAATAACAATATCATTATTACTATACCTTCTTTAGATATAATGTCATATACTGATACCTTCCTACAGATCAGTGCACATTTAATAACAATAGCATTATTACTATATTCACATTAGAAATAATGTGTTCTCCGCGAGAATTAGAGTTTTCGGAAAAGGCGTGGATTCCGTTTTTTCAAAGACGTGGGCGTCGAGGAGAAGATGAACGACACAGCTTAGCGGTCACTAATTGTGTATAGCTTACAATTTTTACACAATGAGTCGTGAATTAAGCACTACAAAAATCACACTTGTGTTTTAATTTGCAATTACACGATTCACAGACTTCGCCGTGCAAGGCACTGAATTGAAATTAAAAATGCTCTAAACTCGAGTAAAGATAAAGCTCTTGGTCGTTGCTGTCGCTTGATAATCGCTCTCTGAATTGCTTTCGCATTAATGCCGTAACGGTTCGAATTTAGGAGTTTTAATATTGGCGAGCGCTCGGATCGGCGGTTAGACAGCGCAGCAGCGATTACTTTTACGTATTTGGTGAAGACGGGATTATCGATCCATGTTACCGACCGAGATATTCGTACGAGTTTGAAGAGCGAAATTCGTACACGTACACACGTTATAAAGATGCAGAAACACCGTGGCCCCTTTCTTTGAGGTAACTCTGCACTATTCTAAGCTGTATTCATTATTCCGAGCTGTAAATGCCACGTCTAGCCCAGCTGTGCAGAAGAAGAACAAGAAGAAGAAGAAATATCTCGGAATATGTGCGTGACGCCCCTTTCCTTGAGGTAAATCTGCAAATATCTCGGACACGGTGTGAGATATGGCAAAATGTTGAGAGACCTTTTTTGTAGGAAATTAAATTTCCTACTATCTATGTTGTATGACATTTCTTGATCAGATGCGCAGTTTTCGAGATATATCGAGATATGTAAAAGTTGCGAAGCCACACCAACATTATAAAGGCAGATATCTCGGAAACGGAGCGAGCTATGGCAAAATGTTAACAGACCTCTTTGTAGGAAATTAAATTTCCTACTATCTATGTTGTATGACATTTCTTGATCAGATGCGCAGTTTTCGAGATGTATCGAAATATTTAAAAGTTCCGAAGCCGTACTAACATTATAAGCAAGAAGAAACACTGTCGCCCGTTTCTTTGAGGTAACTCTGCACTATTCTAAGTTGTATTCACTATTCCGAGCTGTAAATGCCACATCCAGCGCAGCTGTGCAGAAGAAGAAGAAGAAGAAGTATCTCGGAATATGTGCGTGACGCCCCTTTCCTTGAGGTATATCTGCAAATATCTCGGAAACGGTACGAGCTATGGGAAAATCGTAGGAAACCTTTTTTGTAGGAAATTAAATTTCCTACTATTCATGTTGTCCGACATTTTTTGATCAGACCCGTAGTTTTGGAGCTGTGGCTCCAAAAAACGCGGAATTTCACTGCGAATCGCTTCCAATTTATGAAAATTATCCTTAAATAATATCCAATGTTTATAATTAACACCCGAACACCGAAAACACGACGTCGAAACGCCGCGTAACACGCACATCACGTTTTCGTTATTTCACAATAAATTAACACAATATTTAATCAAAAAACGACACAATAGCACTTCCGAACAGAAATAAAAATGATTTTACCAAAAAACGCGAATAACTACGCCGCTATCCACCGCGTTGAAAATCTAACCACGGAGCGACCACGAAACACGTTCGCTCTCCTCGACGCGTCGAGCGGGAATCCAACCTTTTTTTTTTGTTTCGTGGGGATATCTTACATAAGACCCCCCGCCACCCGTGGGGGAGGACAGCGGGGGAGTGTCAGATTCCTACTGACTAAAACCCCACGGCGACCTCCTCTGGCGAACGGCAGAGGCTCCGGGACATGATTACTATAACTCCGGAGCCTCCCCCGACGAGCGCTGAAAGCACCCCTCACCGGAGGGGTAACAACTCCCCCAGCCGGCACCAGGGGTCGCACCCGGTGCCGGCTCCATCGCGGGGGAACTGCGCGCAATGGCGGCCGGGCCCCCCAGCACGTACCGCCTGCAGTTCCCGCGCCTCGATCTCCTCACAGGCTACGAGGAGGAGCAACCCCCCGCCCGCCCGCGACGAAGGTCGGGCGCTGTCCTTCGCTCCGCCGGCTGCCGGTGCCGGCTACACCCCGGGTCTGCGTGCAATGGCGCCCAGACAGGGCGCCTGCGGCCCGCCGAGTCGTCCCCCTGTGGGCTGCGGTGAACCGTGGCCGGACACCCTCCTGGGGGACTCCCTCGGCTCCGCTGCACCACCCCCCCCCCCGGGGCCAGCGCCACTCCCAGCGTGGGAGGGAGACGCCACTCTCCGCCCGGAGTCACCCGGCCCCCCAGAGGCGGACAGAGAGGGGCCCCCGATTGAGAACGGGGACCCGACCCGCCCGCCCCCGGGTCCGACCGGGGTCCGGGCTCATTTCGTCCGGGGCGGGAGGGTACACCGCGACCCCTCCCACCGCCACAAGAAACACCCCCCGTAAAATCTCCCCAGGAGGCGGGAGGGCACGTGGGCCCTCCCGCTACACTACCCCGTCCCGCAACCGTCGCGCCGGGGGGGCAAATAGCGAAAGCCGCCATCGCCCCCCCCCCCCGCACCCCTATGGCGGCGGATCCCTGCGACGTCGTCGCGTCCCACGTCCGCGACCTCTCCGAGCAGGATCGTACCTTTCACGATCCCACTCGGACCTGTCCTTGAGGGCCATTACCTCCTCGCAGAAGGTGGTCATGGCCCCCCATTCTGTCTCGCCGGCAAGCATCTGTCTCACGACGCCTGCCGGCGAGAGATCCTCCCCTGTTTCTGCCTTCAGGGCGTGGCGGGCCACCGCAAACACCAGGCACTCCGCCAGCGTGTGCTGTGCGGCGTACCGCGCCGCCCCGCAGAGCCAACAGTGGGGCGTCCATTCCCTGTTCCTCAGGCACAGGAACTCCCCGAACACTCCGTGTCCGGAGAGCACCTGCGTGACCCGGAACCACAGGGCGCCGTGGCCGCGGTCACGCCACTCCGATATCATCGGCAGGACCGCGCCGACGGCGCGGGTTCCGGCGGCAGCCCCCTCTGTTAGGGATCTCTGCCACCTTTCCGCCGCGACCAGTCTTGCCTGGCGCCGGTGTTCCTCGACCGTCGGCCCCGGCGGGTCCTCCCCGGCCTGGCGACGGGCTCGCGAATACCAGCAGCCCCGCACGATCCTGTTGGCCAGCCGGCGCTCCACCCGCCGCAGCAGAGTGCAGCTGTGCCTACTGACCGCCAGATCGCTGGCCCATATCGGAGCCCCGTATAGGGCTATGGACCGCACGTTTCCCACGTATAGGCGGCGAATCCTCACTCCCGGCCCCCTGAGGTTGGGCAACAGGCGGCCAAGATTGGTCGCCACCTGTTCCAATCGGGGAGCCAGACGGTCGAAGTGAACATCGAACCGCCAGTGGCTGTCGAGATACAGACCGAGGTATCGAAGACCCCGGCCGATCACGATCCGTCACCCGTCGACCTCGAGCCAGAGTTGGGCCGGTGGGGCTACCCCACGCCGAGGCTCGAAGAACCACATGGCCTCGGTCTTGTGAGGAGCCAGCGCCACACCCAGCGCCCGGATCGCTCTTCGCACGATGGCGACCCCCACCTCGGCACGACGGCAGGTCCTCAACCAGTCCCGCCCGGTGGCCAGCAGGTAGTAGTCATCTGCGAATACCGTGGCCAACACCCCGGGCGGGAGGATCACCCGCAGTGCCGCGTTGTACCCCACGTTCCATAAGGGGGGGCCGAGTTTGGACCCCTGGGGCACTCCGCAGTCGACCTCCCTCCAGTGCAACGTACCGTCCCGGCCCGTGTACAGTAACCACCTGCCATCCAGGAAGGCCCCGATGATCCTCGGCAGATACGGGGGGACGTTGTGGTGAACCAGCGCCCCCCGTATCGTCCCATGGGACAGGGTCTTGAACGCGTTTGTAACGTCCAAGGAGACGCCCAGCGCCACCCCACCCCGGGACGTAGCCAACTCGGCGAGGGTGCGCACCCGCTGGATAGCGTCGATGGTGCTGCGACCCTCGCGAAACCCGAACTGGATTTCGGCCAGATCGGGGCCAACGCTCGACAGGTGGTGGACGAGGCGGTTGGCGATGACACGCTCGAAGAGCTTTCCCACCTCGTCCAACAGCACAATGGGCCGGTACGCAGAGGGCGAATCTGCAGGCCGTCCGTCCTTTCGGAGGAGGACCAGCCGCCCATCCTTCCAAATCGAGGCGAACACCCCCTGCTCGAAAGCGGCGCGGAAGAGGCGGCACAGCCTCGGACCTAGGACGCCGGACGTGATAACCCAGGTGCGGACCGGGATGCCGTCCGGGCCCGGGGCGGTTTCCTTGGCCCCGAGCCTTCTGACGGCATCGTCCAGCTCCTCCACTGTGACCGCCAGGTCGGCGGACCAGGCGACGGGCTCCGCCGGCCCTTGCTGGTGGCGCGGATGCGACGTTCCCGCGGAACGGGGGAAGAGGGTGTCTAATACCCGCATCAGCAGCTGCGGGTCCAGGCTCTCCGAAACTGGGGGCGCCCGTGCGCGGAGCTTGCCCATGACCATCCGGTAAGGGCGCACCCACGGGTCCTCGTCCAGAGAGACCTGGAGCTCCTCCCACGCCCGGATTTCGCGTCCCTGATGGCCTGCCTCAGGGCTACCACGAAGACCTGGTATGTGCCCCTCATCAGATCCTCCCCCGCCGGGTCGCGGACTCGAGCCCTTCGGGAGCGCTGCCACTGGCGCCGGGCGTGCGGACACTCGGATCAGAGATCCGCAATGTCGCCCGACCACCAGTACACCGCCCTCCGGGGGAGCAGGCGCGGGGCCCGGGGCATGGCGGTGTCGCATATTGCGTTCATCGCCTCCCGGAACCACTTGGCCTCCCCCTCAACGTCCATGACCGGCTCGGCCGGAAGAGCTGGCCAGGCCACGGTAAGGGCTGCCGCCATCAGCATGTCCTTGTCCAGCCTCCTCAGCACCCAGCGACGCAGTGGGGGGCCACGCGCCGGCCGGGGGCCGGCGGGGAGGGAGTAGCCGAAGGTGATGTATAGATGATCACTCAGCGTCTCCCTCGACGCCATCCTCCAATTTTGCACCATGCGCCCGTCCACGGGGACGCCCAGCACAGATCCACAATGGATTCCCCCTGAGCCCGAACCCAGGTGCTGGCGGAGCCCCTGTTCAGGAGCAGGAGCCCCGCGCCAGCCGCCCAGAGCAGTACCGCCCCTCCTCTCGCGTCGGTCCTCGGGGACCCCCAGTCTTCGGCCTTGGAGTTGAAATCCCCGAGGACCAACGTCGGCTGGGTGTGGGAGCTAACCACAACGCTCCCCACCCGGTCCAGGAACTCCTCCAACCGCTCCAGGGACCAGCTGGGCGGCGCGTATACGCCCACCACTGCTACGCCCCCCAGTCAACGGCCACGAAACCCCACCCCCGTGCTAAGACATCGGCGGGCGGGGGGACGTGCCGAATCCCCAGGACGATGGCGACGGAGCCCGCCGCGTCGCCGAACCAGTTGGGTCGTTCCAGTACGCGGTACGACTCCGGCACCACCGCAACCTCAATCTGCCACTCGGCCAGGGTTCGTAGCAAAAGGTCCTGGATTTTTGCCATCCTGTCGGCGACGAACGAGCCGGAGGAGGCCGTAGGGCGGGAAGGCGCGCGAGTCCCAGCCGCCCCCGAACCCTTTTTCTGGGGCTGCGGAGTTCCCCCGGATGTCGTGGGATCCCCGCGCTGTTGCCTCTGCCCCTTCCCCTGCCGTCCAGAGGTGGCAGAAGCCCGATCCCCGACGAGCTCCCGCCGGAGGGCGGCCACGCTCCGCGGGACGAGGGCAGCGATGCCAACCATAAGCGCGGCCGTCCCCGACGCCCCGGCCCCTCCCCCCTTGGCGGCCGGGGCCTCGTGCTCGGTGGGGTCGTCCACGGCCCGCCCCCCTCCGGTCGCGGCAGGCGACGGTGAACGCACCGGGCGGGGTCCTCCGTCTCCTCCAACGTGGTAGCACTCCGACAGCTCCTCTTCGGCCGGGCCTCATGCTCCAGCGGAGACGCCGGCCGCGACGCCTTCCTGGTGCCAGGGGCGGCCGGGGCTTCTACCGCTGGGCGCCTCTCGCGCCGAGCCTCCAGCTCCCGCCGCAGCATCGCAATCTCCTCCCGTTGTGATACTATTCTGGCGTCGCGGAGCTGTAATTGGGCCCTGAGCTCCTCCGTTTCGTGGTCGTCGCGGAGCCGTACGGCTCTCAGCCCCATCTCGTTTACGACCGCCTCCACGTCGCGGGATGCCTCCCTGAGGGCACGGACACACGTGCCCTTCAGGTTTTTGGAGCACCCCGCGACCTTCTCGACCTTTACGGCGCCCTCCATGGCGCGCGCCACAAGGTCTGGCGAGGGGAGGTGGCGCACCTCCCGCGCAATTTCCTCCGCCTCTCTCAGCTTCAGGACCGACCGGCTTGGCTGGCGGGGGGCCGCGCCGACGTCCAGTAGCTCCCTAGTTGCCTGGAGCTCCATCTCCTCCCGCTGTAGGCGCAGGAATTCTTCTTTCTTCGCGGCAAGGGCCACGTAGGCCCCCGATGTATGGGGGCGTCCCTTCTTTGCCGCAGCCGAGGTGCTGGGGGTCGTGGGCGGCGCCGAGATCACCGACCCATCCGACTCCTCCTCGCTGTCAACCGGCTGTCGCCAGAATCCCCTATCAGAGGCAGCAGAAGAAGCCCTGCTGCCCCTGGTGGATCCCGCCGACATGGGTAGCGCGCTTCTGGCCCGAGCGGGAGCCGCGGCACTACTGGGCCCCGGCTGCGCCGTCTCCTCATCCCTCGCCGACCTGACCGTGTCAGGTTCCCTTGCCTGGTTTGTCATCGTTTCGTCCCGTCCTGCGTTTTGTTTTTGGTTTGTAGAATTTTCCAGGTTCGTCCCACGAGTAGGTCGGATCCTAGGTCCGCCCAGGCAGAGCCGCCTTACCTGGGTAAGGCAGATACACCCGGGGCGTCGCCAGGTACCCCGGGGTTGGTCGCTAGCGACTGGTGCACCCACCAGCCACCCCTGGTGCTAGCTCCAGGGGCACCCTCCTCACCGCGTGCCGCAGCTTGGGGCTAGAGATTTTTGAAGAGATTGTCATCCCCGCAGGCCGGCCGGTTAAGGCAAGCGAAACGTGACCACTGAATTACGGTATAATTGCTAGGGCACTCCGGGTTCGCTACCCGCACCTGACTGCCACGCAGCCTGGCCCCTGGAGAACTTACGACGCCGCTGCAACCTTCATCGTTTTTCAGCCCTATACCTTACCGGCATGGTAGTGCCTTCCAGAGTCCAAAGGCCGTAGCCCAAGGACCCCGCCGGCATCGCCCCAAGTCCTCATTGAGGCCATTCCAGCGGCAGCGATCGTCCCCCTTTCAGTCGCCTTGTACGACAGGCAGGGGTTACCGCGTCTGTATTCTATCCCCCGGTCACAGGGGAGATTTTAATGGGCTTTCCTTCCCTTGGTGTTTAGTCCGCGGGAGCTATCGCTCCTACCCTCCATGCGCTCCGAAAAGTGCATGGCGAGCATTCCCCTATCCGCCACCTGGGGTATCACCGCCCCGCCTATCCTGGATAATCAGGTAGGTCCGTGAAGCGGGAATCCAACCTAACCTAACCTTTTTTTTTTAACGTGGGGGAAATCTTCGAAAGATGCCCCCAGCCCCCCTGGGGATTAGCCGAGGGTAGTGCCGGATTTTGACCGGCTAAAACCCCCACGGTGGCCTACGCTGGGTGTTGGGGAGGGCCCCGGGACCTCTGACGAACAACACCGGGGCCCAAACACCCATGGCGCGTTGACGCCGTCTTGCTCGGGGGCTAAACCCGATGACGGCACTCCTCGGGCCGCGTGCAGTAGGGAACGAGGCCCCAGCCCCGGCCCCCTGCGGCCCCGCATAAGTTTCGTGGGGCCGCGCGATCGGTGTTAGGGGGGGGGGACGTTCGCCCCTCCCCGGTGCCCCTCTTCCCGGGGGTGACTCGTGTCCCCCCATAGAACTCCTCTTCACGGGGAGCGGGTGCTCCTCCCTCCACTTCTCCCCGTTGGGGGCGGTGGGCCTGGCATGTAATATCTTCACCGCCCACCGCCCCATCTCCCTCAGGTGACGCCGTCAGGGGGTCTCCCACGACGACGCCCCCTCGTTCTTCTGCGGATGGGGTCGGTTCTTTCCCGACCCCGCTCCGCTTCCTCCTTGAGGGCGATGACCGTCTCGCAGTAATCGGTCACCGCCCTCCACTGATTCTCGCCGGCGAGCATCTCTTTGACAACTGCCGCCGGCGAGAGATCACCACTAACTTCGCACCGCAGGGCGTGACGGGCCCGCGCAAACGCTGGACAGTGTTCCAGGGTATGTTGCGCGGTGTACCGACCCGCCCCGCAGTGATGGCATGCTGCCGTCCCCTCCGCCCGGATCCAGTGCAGGAACTCACCGAAACAACCGTGTCCGGTGAGCACCTGTGTGGTCCCAAACGTGAGCCTTCCGTGGCCGCGGTCCCTCCATTTCTTGAGCACTGGAAGGACCGTCCCGGCTAAGCGCTGGGCGGTGGCGCCGCTCTCGACGAGCTCGCATCGCAACCGACCCAGGGCTCTCTGCCGGGCCTGGCTCTTGATCCTAGCAACAGCCTCGGTCATCTCTTCTGGCGGGATCCCGTCCAGACGAAGGGCCGCAGACGCCAGAAGACTTTGTCGTCACCCTCTGCCTGGAATTTGAAGGGGACAACCCCCGCCAGGGTCATCGCCGCCTCGTAGCGGACCGTGCGGTAACCTCTGATTTCCCTGATGGCTATCCTCCTCTCAGCCCGGCGCAGCCGGCAACTGCTGCGCCGGGAATCCATCAGGGCGGTCGCCCATATGGACGCACCATAAAGGGCCATGCTCCGCACGATCCCCACGTAGAGACGGCGAATCTTCTCGTTGGGCCCCCCGATATTGGGCAGTAGACGGGCAAGCGCGTTGCTTGCCCTGTCTAGTCGGGGGCCCGACGACCGAAATGCTCCTCGAAGCGCCAGTGGCTGTCCAGGTTGAGGCCCAAGTACCTTTGGCCCTTCTCCACCTGGACGTCGACTCCACTCACATGGACCACCGACTGGGGCGGTGGCGCAACCCCACGCCGAGGCGAGTAAAACCACATCTCCTCGGTTTTGTGGGGAGCTAGCTGAAGCCCCAGCCGCCGGATCCCCGCGGCAACGGCAGCGTCGCCAATCTCGGCGAGGCGGCTAGTCCTTATCCACCCCCGACCGACGGCCAACACGTGCGTATCATCTGCGAAGCACGTGAGGCTCACACCGGTCGGGAGCTCGACCCGCAAGACCGGGTCGTACCCCAGGTCCCAAAGTGTGGGACCTTTCGCAGAACCCTTGGGTACGCCACAGTCCACGTCTCACTCGTGCATCTGGCCATCCCGGCCCCTGTACACATTCTTCCTGTCCCGGAGGTAGTCGCCGACGATCCTCCACATGTAGGGGGGCGCCTTGTGGCGTATCAGCGCCCCCCTTATCGTCCCGTGAGGCAGGGTGTTGAAGGCGTTGACGATGTCTAGACTAACTCCTAACGCCACCCTGCCCCGGGACGTGGCCGAGTCGCAGCGGGAGCGCATCGACTGGATTACGTCGATAGTGCTGCGCCCCCGTCTGAAGCCATATTCATCCTCCTGGGACAGGTGCTGAACTTGGCGGGATGTCAGAGTCCGCTCGAACAACTTCCCCACCGCGCCAACCAGCACGATGGGCCGGTAGGCCGAGGGACTGTCGGCGGGGCGCCCATCCTTCCGGACGAGGACTAGCCGACCCGTCTTCCACTGTTCTGGGAAGACTCCTTCCTTAATGCAGGCGCTGAAGAGGCGTCTCAATCTCGGACCGAGGACGCGTAGAGCCCTCACCCAGGCACGGCCGGGGACGCCGTCGGGGCCCGGGGCAGTGTTTCGGGCCCCCATCCGTTTAATTGCCCCGGCTAGCTCCTCCTCCGTGACCTCCAGTTCGTCGGACCAATCCAGCTACTCGTGGTCCGGCGGGGGGCGGGTGTGTTCCCTCTCTGGTGGGAACAAAGTGTCGACTACCCGCTCCAAAAACCGGGGGTCGAGGCACTCCGTGAATGGGGGCGCCCAGGGCCTAAGCTTGCCCATCACCATTTTGTATGAGCGCCCCCATGGGTCCATCTGGAGAGATCCAAGGAGCTCGTCCCGTGCCCGGGATTTAGACTCCTTGATGGCCGCTTGTAGGGCAGTTTCCAAAACTCGATACTGCCCGTACAGACCCTCCTCCCTCGCTGGGTTGCGGAATGTCGTTCTTCTGCGGGCGCTTTGCCACTGGCGACGGGCTGCGACACAATCTCGTCTCAGATCACCAATGTCGCCCGTCCACCAGTAGGCGGCCCGCCTGGGTGGGTTCTTGGCCCGGGGCATCTCGGCGTCGCACACCGCCTCCCCAATGTCCGCGACCGGCCCGGCAGGTGTTGGCAGCGAGGCCAGAGCGAGGGCTGCAGCCATCAGCACGTCCTCGTCCATTCTCTTCAGCGCCCATCGTAGCCGTGGAGGTCCACACGGGCGGCGGGCGGTGGTGGTAAGGTCGAGGCGGATGTATAGATGGTCACTAAGTGTGACCGCCTCTTCCACCACCCTCCATCTCTGCACCATACGCGCAGCCATAGTAGCGAAAGACAGATCGACTATAGACTCCCCCTGGGCACGCGCGCAGGTGCTGAAGGACCCCACATTGAGCAGGTGGAGTCCTAGCCCCGCCGCCCAATTTACGACCGCCCTGCCTCCCGCGTCTGTCCTCGGGGAGCCCCAAAGTGACGCATGGGCATTAAAGTCCCCGAGGACTAGCACTGGCCGGGGGGAACAACGGAAGACGAAGTCCCCCACCCGGTCCAGGTACTGTTCATATTGCGCGAGAGGCCATCAGGGCGGGGCATAGAGCCCCACCACCGCTATTTCACCCCACAGCACGCCGACGAACCACCGGCCCCGTTCCAGTGGGGCGGGGTGTGAAGGTACTGCGTTGCCAATAATCGCCACGAAGCCGTCCTCGTCCCAGAACCGATCTGGTCTGTGGAGGACTCTGTGCGGCTCCGCGGCCACCGCCAACCCAGCCTTCCACTCGGCCAGGGTTTGGAACAACATGTCCTGAGCCCTGGCTGAGTGGTTCAAGTTGGCCTGACGTATAGGGCCCTTGGGCCCCATACCTAGGCCTTACGAGCCGCCTCCGTGGCATTTTTGCTCGCCGACTTGGCAGCAGGATTTTTCTTGCCCCCCTTCTTCAACTCAGCAGGCTTGGTCCTTGATGCCTGTTCCTTGGGGGCTGTTCCTGCCCCTTCAACGGCACTCTTCTTCCTCCTCTGGGAGGAGGAGGGGGCACAACCTTTGGCCCCCAAACGATGCCCCGCGGGCCGCCCCAGGTCCGCACAGAGGGGGCACCGCGGGGTGGCGCTACACTTGCTGGCCACGTGGCCCGACTCTCCGCACGCATAGCAGCGGTCGGACCTATCAGCTTCGCTGCCTAACATGCCCTTTTTCCAGGCAGCGATAGCACTGCAATGGCCGCGGTGGCAACGCCTGTATTCTGGCCGAGGACCACCCGACCAGAACCCTCCCAGAGACTGATAACTTATTGAGTGCCGCTAGAGGGCATCTCGCCCAGACAGTCCCCATCCTTTGGGTGGAGGTGCGAATCTCCCCCATTTTAATTTCTTCAGCGGAGCAACCCCCCGCAGCGGCCAACGCGGCCGCCACCTCCACCGGGGTGACCGAGTCGTCGAGACCGGTCACCCTCACCTCGCCCATTTTTATGGGGCGGGCAACCCTGACTTCAGTGCCGCTAAACACCTGGCGGAGTCGGTCAGCCAACTTGGCCGCTTTGTCCGTCCTGTCCGCCCCAGGTATCTCGAGGGCCAAGCCACCGGTCCGAGCTATTCTGGGCATCAACGCCGTGATACCCAGCTCCTCCAACTTGACCCAGTCCCGGGCCATGAGCATGGCCTCGGCGTATGAGACCTTAGCCTCGGCAGCTAGGTTGATGTTGACCGCCGCTGTACGAGGATGGCGGGGGGCCTTCTGCCTGGCAGATTGGGCCCCTTGACCCTTGACCGCCGGTGCCGCCCCTCTCTTTTGCCCCTTCTGGGCAACCACCTTGGAGCCCTGTGAGGGAGAGGCCTTGGCCGCAACCGCCTTCTTCTCCGCAGCTTTAGCGCGGCGGCCAACTATCGTCACCAAGGTCCCATCTGCCGTCCTCCGATGATCCTCAACAATCCGGGCCATTCTGGCCTCCACAAATTATGCCGGCTGGTTCGGTGCTGAGGAGGGCCCTGGCAACGACTGTGTGGCAGGCAGGGACTTATTCTGCACCCGCCCCTCCGCTTCCTTCCTTGATGCAGGGGGGATGGTCGCAGCCGTAGCTCCCCCCTTAACACGCTCCGCCCTCTTAGGCGGGGGCAGGACAGCTGCAATAGCAGCTTTGAACTCCGCCCTGAGCCTCGACAGACCTTTCTCGAGGAGAGCCGCAAATACCCTCATCAGATCGAGCTCAGGGCCACCAACCTTCCCCTTCTCTTTTCCAGGTGCAGGAGCTGGAATCGGGACCTGCACCACGGGGCATTCAGGCGGGCAAGACGGTAAGTCGAAAACTTCTACTTCGTCCTTCCTCCTCTTCCTGCCCGCCTCTTCGCCGGACAATGGCGAGTCGGGCCTCGCGACCGTCTTCGGGCCCGCGATTACCGGCGTCTCCGTGGTCGCGACCCGGCATGGGAGTTCCGCCAGGCTTTGCTGGAGGGTGCTGATCTGGGCTGCCTGGGCCGCCAGCTGCTCCTCTTGGAGCTTTAGCTGGCGGCGGAGCTCCTCCAGCTCTTTACCTGCCCTAGCGGGGGCGGCCCTAACGGCCGTCTCCGTATGGATGGCCTTTAAATGGCGTGCGGCCATCCTTAGTTTCCTGACGAGCGTTCCCTTGAGGCCCTTGGAAACGCCCGCTACCCTCTCCACATCCCTACAGATTTCCAGGGCCTGGGCGGCTAGGTTGGGACATGCCTGAACTCCTCCGCCAGGGCCTCAGGATCGGGGAGGGACCTGCTACTTCGACTCGGCTCGGGAGGGTCCTCGGCAGGGTCCAGTGCCCTCTTCTCCTCCGCGAGTTCCAGCTCCGGGCGTTGTACCACCAGGAGCATTTGCTTCGCCGCAGCGAGATGCGAGTACACGCCGGTGGTCGGCGGACGGCCCCTCCTCTTCGCCGGCCGTCTGTCCAAGGACACAGTCGAAGCGACTGACTCGTCGGAGTCCTCGCCGTCCCGAGATGCAGCGGCATCCGAGGCTGCCGGGGAGACCCCGCCCCTTCTTCGCCCCGACCTCAGGGTAGACCATTCCGCATCCACCCTAGAAAGTTGAACGGATAGTTGGCGCGCATCCGTCGCTCCACTAGTGCCGGGCAGCACCAGGACCACCTCGCTAGCTGCCTGTCTCACGTCCTGATTCGTAACCATGGTCGTTTCCGATAAATCCAGTCCAGTTTGTTTATTTGTTGATTTAGTAATTCCATCCATAGTGTTCCCACGAGTGGGTCGGTCTGTGGGTCCACCCGGGCAGAGCCGCCTTACCCGGGTAAGGCTAGTACACCCGGGGTTCGCCAGATACCTCGGGGTTGGCCGCTAGAGACTGATGCACCCATCAGCCACCCCTGGCGCTGACTCCAGGGGCGCCCTCATCATCGCGTACCGCAGCTTGGGGCTACAGATTTTTTATAGCGGTTGTCATCCTCGCGGGCCGGCCAATGAAGGCAAGCCCCCCGTTCCAGCGAAACGTGACCACGGGGTTACGGTGTAATTGCTTGGGCACTTCGGGTTCGCTACCCGCACCCGACCGCCACGCAGCCTGGCCCCTGGAGAACTGAACGACGCTGCAGCCACCTTTTCGCCTCTCCGACCCAGGCCTTACCGGCAAGGGAGGGCCTGCCAGGATCCGTAGATCCCAGCGGCATCGCCCCGGGTCATCTGCGAGGCTACTTCGACAGCAGCAAACGTCCCCCTTTCAGTCGCCTTGTACGACAGGCAGGGGTTACCGTGTCTGTATTCTATCCCCCAGTCACAGGGGAGGTTTTGATGGCTTTTCCTTCCCTTGGTGTTTGGTCCGCGGGAGCTATCTTATTTCACTCCTACCGTCCATGCACTCCGAAAAGTGCATGGCGAGCATTCCCCTATCCGCCACCTGGGGACGCGCCACGTCGGGGTATCACCTCCCCGCCCAGCCAGTACACTGGGCCAGGTCCGTGAGTCCCCCTGAAACCTTTTTTTTATATTTTTTTTTTGGTTCAGTTGGAAGGGGAAATGCGTTTGCGCACGCGCGGGTTGGTTCCCCTTTTCGTCTATTCGGCTAGAGAGGACCCGGGCAGTGTGGGACTCATGTCCGCCCTGAATGGGCAGCCTGGCGCCCGTGAGGTGAGGGCAAACCCAAAGAGGCAACGCCATAAGGGGGCAACCTGGCAACCCAACCCTTAAGGGTTGAGTTTAGCCCAAGTGTAGGCCACAGATCTGAAGGGGCGACCTAGACGGGCAGCTCAGAGTGGGCACTCTCGAGGCTGGACATACTACCCACTAAAACCTCTCCCCTAACGTGGGCCGCCGGCACCTTTTCACTCGTTAGAATTCATAAAGGAATACCAGCGTATAGCCACAACGACGCTTCGGCACCTCAACGCATTTCGCGTTATTGCGGCCGTCCGCAAAAACGCCATGCGCTAGGCACATTGGGCATCAGCGGATCCACGCCGTTGCACCTCCGATCCAGCGGTAGGGCATTTTCAACCTGTACGGTAAGGCACAGGATTTTTCTTCGGCCACGACCAGGAACCGAAGTAAGTCCATTCCGTGTGGTCGCGCCATGTGTTCACCTGCCAGGGCAGGAGCTTGCTCTTCGACACGGCCAGGAACCGGGACATCGTATCTCCACGGCTGACCGTGTCCATCTTCTTCCACCATGGTTGGTTGATAATGATGATGTGGCTTATCCTAGATGTCATCACGCCCACCTGACCTTCACGAGGACAGGCCATTTTTCTTCTGCAACGAACGGCCCCGGGGTGACACCTTCCCGGCGTGACCGCGCCACCTCTTCGCCTGCCTAGCACTATTGCCAGGACAGGAGTTCCTCTTCGGCCACGACCAGGAACCGGAGCTCCTGCTCAACGGGTGGTCGCGCCATGTGTTAACCTGTTTTAACAGGGCTTGCTCTTCAGCACAGCCAGGGTCCGGGGCGAGTCCTTTCCCCCGTTGACTGTGCCACATCTTGGTAGGCTGCAATCCTCGATGACCTGTCCCATACATACTTTACACACACACGCTCATGCCACGCATAGCGCTTCGAGTAGCGCTTCGAATGCCCCAAATATGCAACGATAAATAATAAATAAATAATGAGTAAAGAATAAATGAATAAATAAATGAATAAATGAATGAGTCAATGAATAAATAAATAATGAATAATGAATAGGAATGAATAAGCACATGACGCCCATGAATAGAATAGAGGAGCCCATACATTCAATAACAGCTGTCATAATAAGCATACTAAACATACTGAAACTGGTTAAATCAAATCACAAATACAACGGAAAATAAATATATATATGCATCTAATGCATCTAATGCAATAGAGCAGTTAATCAATAGTTAACAGTAAAAGAAACAGTAAGCAATATGAGAACGTGAGAAACTGTGAAGTAAACATAAGTAGTATTGCACGCAAGCAGGCAGGCGAGCATATGCGAACTGGACATAAGCAAATGACCAACAAAACCTCCAAAACCTAAAACGTCAAACATACATACATACAGCCGAGCAGCCAAATAGCAGAAGAGGAATATTTAACATTCAACACTAGCGCACAATATAATCACATAAAATTAAACTCAAGATAAACCATAAATTTGAGATGAAATAAACCAAGGATGTGAACCGTAAAGTAAAATAAAGTCGCCAGACAGATAGCAAATAGCAAGCCAGCCATGAGAGAAGAGAAGCAAACATAACATAACATAGAATGCTACTAATTATTATCAGAGGTAAAGGTAAATAAGGTACAGTATAAAATATAGAATATAGGGTATAACCAGAAATTAAGCTGGGAAGAAAATAAATAGGTGAGCTTAATGTAATACTAATAATTGAAACCATTCATTGAAACTATTAAGTTGCTTAAATTTACTTGCAGGAACATTTACGCGACCACAACCTCAACGTGGTTGGCAAGCGAACATGATGGAGTACAATCAATGATCAAATGAAGGCAATAAAAAACAATTAGAAATTATTGCGAGCAAATCATTAATAAGGATAAGTAGCAACATATACCTCATAATGAGAATAATAGGAAGAGACAGAACAGTTAACATCAGAAATTAACCATAGTATTAAATGTAAAATGTAACATAATCCTAGTCTATTTGCAGGAAGCCCTAACGCCAGCCAATGGAAGTGGAGGTAGAGTGTAATTAACGGATAACAGGAGAAGAGAATACCCATCTGATATAATATGGAGAGCACATGAGACCTAAATCGGCATAAACCATAAGGCAGATCAAACAATTCAAATAGTTATAAATTGAGTAGATTAGATTGTTACTGGATTATAATACCGCTCCGATAAGTATGGTATTAATATTAATACTGATACAGGTAAGTCGATGCAATACAGCGCGTGGTGAAAACTAATCAGTAATAAACAATCAATAATAAACCCCACATACAACCATATTACTACTAAATCATAATATAAACGTACAAGAAAACTAAACTACACTACAATAGATCAAAATTACTATGAACATATGTGTATATATAATATGTAACGAAAACACTCCAAATATAATCAATTTAATAAGTATACCGATGTAGATAATTAATTAAACTCCTCATACCATAGTCACTTTAAATGATGCAGTTCCATTAAACCCACTTTAATACCAATTAATAGAAAAGGCATATAGGTGCTAAACCAAGCCAGACACTCCTATAAGAAAGTCATATGATTTCCACGGTCAAGAAATTCAAAGAATTTAAGGAACCATAACGCATATATGTATGTATAGAAAACCATAAAGACATTGTATCATGCAGGACGGACTACCGCAGCGTATGCCTCCCTGAGCACCAGCCGTATTAACCAATACTGAACTAACACTTTCCAAATCAGAATCAAAATCAGAATCAGAATTGTAATTAAGAAAGGGTAATTAATATACAAAAGATTGCATAAAGTACCGTAAGTATTCAAAATACACAGATTCACAACTGTCACAGCTGCAAGAGAATTGAATTAAACATAGTATGCAAAACATTATCCTGAGGGGGGGTGCGAAGAGCTACAAAAGAGCAGTGAATAACATTATAGGAACATGGAACGTAAAACGTAACACTCAATTGAAGAAGAAGTCACTGAAACATGTCAAGTGACCAAGAATAACAATAAGAAAAGAATAAGGATAGTGAATAGTGAACGGCGAACGATAAACCAATAAACCAATAAACCAATGTCGTTACACGTCATTCATATCTAAATTGCTAAAGGATATATGATACATCTTATAGTCTGCAATTAATTGACAATGCCTGGGAGCCCAAACAACCCCCGAAAGCTTTGAAACAATGCATGATACTACAAGAGGAACTAAGGAGCTAAGAACTAAGAAACAAGAAACCAGAATCAGAATCAAACCCACCCTTAAAATATGCAAAGGGATTATAAACGCAATATACGCATATGATATAAACTCATTAATCCATCCAATCCAGATAGACTCTTCTAAATTCCATAATACAAGACCCATTAAACTAAGTCAAATAAATATAACCGCAAATATAATCGCATATATAATCATCACAGATATAACCACAGCTATAATCACAGCAGGTAAAATAAAGCAGACACATATTAATAATCTGTATCAAGTAATTTAATTCAATGCAATTCGATATGCCATATGCCATTGTTAATTACTTTGTACATTTACTTACTCAATTATAATAATATAATGGAATAGAAAGTTAGGAAGTTATATAATAATAATGCAATATAATACAAATTAATACAGAATACTGGTTAAGTATAGCCTAACGTAGCTAACTAATATAGCTGAATAACTGAACACAACCCATGGTCTAAAATAATAATATTATAATATAATATATAATATATCCAATGCCTAAAATGGTCACAGATTGGACGCAGGCTTAACGCAATTGAACGGAGATTGAACGTAGCTTGGATGTAATAACATTAATAACATAAATAAAATAATACAATATGATCATGGTATAATACAATACAATAACAATACTATAATACAATATTATAACATAATATTATATAACATAATACAGCATATAGTATATAATATATAATAGTAAGTAATATAAATGCACCGAATGCATAAAATGCACAAAACGGAGCTAACGATACCACATCAACAAATACACTGCAATTACACTACAATACAATACCTCCGAGCGCAGCACATTAGTACGCGCACTGTCACAGCAATCACATCCGCACGAAAAAATACAAAATTTAAATTAGAAAATTCAAAATTCAATAATTTCAACAAATTCAATTCAATTAATTAATTAATTCAGTTCAATTGACACTTAACACTTAACACTTCGTATCACATCACATCATAGATGACCGATGACCCTGTCAACGTCAACTAAGATAGGAAACCGGGCGAAGGAAAATAAATAGCGCGATCTAAACCACAAAGAACATAGATACCTAGTATTCGAATTCCCTAGTCCATACCATAATGATTATCGACCATCAAATTAACCACCAAATCATCAAATTAATCAACTAATTATACAGAATATATAAACGTTCAAAAGCGAAAAGCGGAAATAAAAGCGAAAATACTTCAACAACTTTCAATAAATCACCGCGATGAAATCGAGAAGTAAGGTATCTACGAAAGATAACGATAGCAAAACGCATCGTAATAAGTAAAGCATGCAATACTGCCCGAAGATAAGCCGTAAAGCTATCCCTATTCGGTAACCAACCGCAGCACCAGAGATATTACCAACCGCAAATATTTCATCCACCACATAATACTCGGCCGCTCGCTCCGTAACGGTTATCCGCAGACCAGTTATCTGCCGCGCAGCAATTACCTACCGCGCGCCAGTTACCCTGTACACACAGTTATCGACTGCAAAACCATCCATCGTGCAGCCGTGCAATCCTAGGAATCCATACTTACCATCAAACTCATCATCAAAGATAAGTCTGATATACACTACTTTCACCAAGGTATAAAGCACACGAACATCAAATCAAGCTTCCAGACAGATCAAGCTGGAGGATAAATCAGTTAGTAAAATCAATACTACGGTTATTTATTATATATAAATATGAATCATACGTTTGTAATAGGATGGAATGAAATAAATATAAATTACATATAAATTACCAATTATAAACAATAAGGAAAAATAAAATGAAATCAAATGAATCAACCCGAATAAGATCCACAGATTGCGCAGATTGCAGGACACACTGTATTACTACATATCGCGCCGCAGAAAACAGATTATACAAAACAACAGAGCAACAGAACAACAGAATCAACGGAATCAGGAATCGCCACAGAACGAAGGGCCGAATAAATAAATAGAATCAAACATTTAACTTAGACAAAATCAACCAGTAAAGTCAAACAACGTCAACAACGCATGCGATCAGGACAGTCCCGTGAGCCCAATAAAAACAACTCTCGGTCAAATGATATTAGTTAGTAAAATAAAATAATAAATCAATGAAACTAGAATAAATCATGGTAACAGGCAACTAGCAGAAATGAAATATGAAGCAGAAATGAATCAATAAATCAAGAAAAATCGAATCAGATCAATGTATAGCTTTAATCAATCAACATCAAAATGAAGGAATGACTGAATAATAAATGAATGAATGTACGTAAACTGAATGCAGGTAAAACAGCTAAGGATATTCACAAATTGGGAACTACAGAAAGTGTGTAACGCGCAACATACGTAACCAACATAACCGACATACATAGCCGACATAATGTAATGTAATGTAATGAAATGTAATATAATGTAAAATAATAAATACAGCAAATGAGTTATATTCCAAACAAATATAACCGTAGGCCTTATTGGCTCAATGCCCCCTACTTTATAAATTATAGATTATACGGTTATAAGTCATAGTGTTCGAAAATGCGTTGATTTCAACCGTTGCCACACGAACCGCGGCAGCACTCTTCAGCGCGACCGGCAGCCACCTTGGATGCCGGTCAGGCTGACCGATCACCGAGCTTGACGTCACCAGGAAGAAGCCAACGGCTCTTGCTACGACGAAGCCGGTGGTTCGGCCATTACGGTTTTGTATTGCTACGGTAAACACGTGCAGTACTGATTCCAAAAGTTTCTAGTGCAATTAACGAATTTCGATTCTAAAGAACTCAGCATCGCAACGCGAATTCTGTGCCGACGGCCAACGCGAACTCGCGGTTAATCTAGTTCGTGGAAATCCACGAAATTAGTAGAATTTGGTGGTGACCACGTGTTGGTTCAACACGTGGTTTTAATACAGTGCAATCTCAATCACAAATTCTCCGCGACGCGGGTGAATCTTCACGATCTACGATCATCATAAATTCGTGCAACGCACAATTTATTGTAAATACTGTATATAGTGTATTTGTGCCTGTAAATATACATTGTTTGTTTTGTGCAATCTCAAGTGCATTCATTTTCAATTGCCGTCTCACTGCGGATCCTACATTCCGAACCGGTTCTCAATCGCAAGCTCAAGACCTCCTTACAATCTCGAACACTTTTGGACACATAGATTGCAAATTGTAAATTGCAAATTGTAAATTGTAAGCGATTGCGTTCATACAAATGCAAAAGGAATAAAAATTTACACCGAAATATGAAGAAGGATAAATCAAAGCACGCCTCGCAAGCATCCAAGTTTCCACCACGCGCGCAAATCCGGCCGTAAATAAACAGGCTTGTATGCACTCTCGTACAGGGACTTTCCAACAACCAGGCAACTGGGCAGCATGCACCGATTCAGAGAAACGAAGAGAGATCCATACTGGGGCCTTGCAAGACAACACAATCGGCCAGCGTCGTCGCTCCAAACGACAATAAACAGCCGTTCAAAACAAACGTCTTACCGATTAGGTAAGGAAGAAGAAACACTGTGGCCCCTTTCTTTGAGGTAACTCTGCACTATTCTAAGCTGTATTCACTATACCGAGCTGCAAATGCCACTTCCAGCGCAGCTGTGCAGAAGAAGAACAAGAAGAAGAAGAAATATCTCGGAATATGTGCGTGACGCCCCTTTCCTTGAGGTAAATCTGCAAATATCTCGGAAACGGTGCGAGCTATGGCAAAATGTTAAGAGACCTTTTTTATAGGAAATTAAGGTTCCTACTATTTATTTTTTATGACATTTTTTGATCAGATGCATAGTTTTCCAGATATATCGAGATATTTAAAAGTTCCGAAGCCGCACCAACATTTTAAGGATGAAGACACACTGTGGCCCCTTTCTTTGCGGTAACTCTGCACTATTCTAAGCTGTATTCACCATTCCGAGCTGTAAATGCTACTTCCAGCGCAGCTGTGCAGAAGAAGAACAAGAAGATTTTTATGTAACATTTTGCCATAGCTCGCACCAGTTCGTAGATATTTGCAGATTCACCTCAAGGAAAGGGGCGTCACGCACATATTCCGAGATATTTCTTCTTCTTCTTGTTCTTCTTCCGCACAGCTGCGCTGGAAGTGGCATTTACAGCTCGGAATAGTGAATACGGCTTAGAATACTGCAGAGTTACCCCAAAGAAATGGGCCACAGTGTTTCTTCTTCCTTATAATGTTGGTACGGGTTCGGAAAATCTAAATATCTCGATATATCTCGAAAACTACGCATCTGATCAAGAAATATCATAGAACATAAATAGTAGGAAATTCAATTTCCTACAAAAAAGGTCTCTCACCGTTTCCGAGATATGTTCAGATTTACCTCAAGGAAAGGGGCGTCACGCACATATTCCGAGATATTTCTTCTTCTTCTTGTGCTTCTTCTGCACAGCTGCGCTGGTAGTGGCATTTACAGCTGGGAACAGTGAATACAGGTTGGAGTGGTGCAGAGTTACCTCGAAGAAAGGGGCCACAGTGTTTCCTCTTCCTTATAATGTTGTTGCGAATTCGGAACTTTTAAATATCTCGATATATCTCGAAAACTACGCATCTGATCAAGAAATGTCATAGAACACAAATAGTAGCAAATTTAATTTCCTACAAAAAAGGTCTATTGGTATTTTGCCATAGCTCGCACCGTTTCCGAAATATTTGTCTTTATAATGTCGATTCGGCTTCGGAACTTATAAGTATCTCGATATATCTCTAAAACTACGCATCTGATTAAAAAATGTCATAGAACATCAATAGTTGGAAATGTTATATCCGTCAAAAAACGTCTCTTAACATTTTGCCATATCTCGCAACGTTTCCAAAGTTATTTGTAGATTTACCTCAAGGAAAGGGGCGTCACGCACATATTCCGAGATATTTCTTCTTCTTCTTGTTCTCCTTCTGCACAGCTGCGCTGGAAGTGGCATTTGCACAAGGGAATAGTAAATACAGCTTAGAATAGTGCAGAGATACCTCAAAGAATGGGGCCACAGTGTTTCTTCATCGTTATAATGTTGGTGGAGCTTCGGAACTTTTAAATATCTCGATATATCTCGAAAACCTCGTATCTGATCAGAAAATGCCATAGAAGATAAATAGTCGCAAACAGTGTCGTGTAACGACATTGGATTATTGGTTTATTGGTTTATTGTTCGCCGTTCACTATTCACTATCCTTATTCTTCTCTTATTTTTATTCTTGGTCACTTGACATGTTTCAGTGACTTCTTCTTCAATTGAGTGTTACGTTTTACGTTCCATGTTCCTATAATATTATTCACTGCTCATTTGTAGCTCTTCGTACCCCCCCTCAGGATAATGTTTTGCATACTATGTTTAATTCAATTCTAGTGCAGCTGTGACAGTTGTGAATCTGTGTATTTTGAATACTTACGGTACTTTATGCAATCTTTTGTACATTAATTACCCTTTCTTAATTACAATTCTGATTCTGATTTTGATTCTGATTTGGAAAGTGTTAGTTCAGTATTGGTTAATACGGCTGGTGCTCAGGGAGGCATACGCTGCAGTAGTCCGTCCTGCATGATACAATGTCTTTATGGTTTTCTATACATACATATATGCGTTATGGTTCCTTAAATTCTTTGAATTTCTTGACCGTGGATCTCATATGACTTTCTTATAGGAGTGTCTGGCTTGGATTAGCACCTATATGCCATTCCTATTAATTGGTATTAAAGGGGGTTTAATGGAACTGCATCATTTAAACTGACTATGGTATGAGGAGTTTAATTTATTATCTACATCGGTATAGTTATTAAATTGATTATATTTGGAGTGTTTTCGTTACATATTATATATACGCATATGTTCATAGTAATTTTGATCTATTGTAGTGTAGTTTAGTTTTCTTGTACCTTTATGTTATGATTTAGTAGTAATATGGTTGTATGTGGGGTTTATTATTGATTGTTTATTATTGATTAGTTTTCAGCACGCTCTGTATTGCATCGACTTACCTGTATCAGTATTAATATTAATACCATACTTATCGGAGCGGTATTATAATCCAGTAACAATCTAATCTACTCAATTTATAACTATTTGAATTATTTGATCTGCCTTATGGTTTATGCCGATTTAGATCTCATGTGCTCCCCATATTATATCAGATGGGTATCCTCTTCTCCTGTTATCCGCTAATTACACTCTACCTCCACTTCCATTGGCTAGCGTTAGGGCTTCCTGCAAATAGACTAGGATTATGTTACATTTTGCATTTAATACTATGGTTAATTTCTGATGTTAACAGTTCTGTCTCTTCCTATTATTCTCATTATGAGGTATATGTTGCTACTTATTTTTGTTGATGATTTGCTCGCAATAATTTCTAATTGTTTTTTATTGCCTTCATTTGATCATTGATTGTACTGCATCATGTTCGCTTGCCCACCACGTTGAGGTTGTGGTCGCGTAAATGTTCCTGCAAGTAAATTTAAGTAACTTAATAGTTTCAATGAATCGTTTCAATTATTAGTATTACATTACGCTCGCCTATTTATTTTCTTCCCAGCTTACTTTCTGGTTATACCCTATATTCTATACTTTATACTGTACCTTATTTACCTTTACCTCTGATAATAATTAGTAGCATTCTATGTTATGTTATGTTTGCTTCTCTTCTCTCATGGCTGGCTTGCTATTGGCTATCTGTCTGGCGACTTTATTTTACTTTACGGTTCACATCCTTGGTTTATTTCATCTCAAATTTATGGTTTATCTTGAGTTTAATTTTATGTGATTATATTGTGCGCTAGTATTGAATGTTAAATATTCCTCTTCTGCTATTTGGCTGCTCGGCTGTATGTATGTATGTTTGACGTTTTAGGTTTTGGAGGTTTTGTTGGTCATTTGCTTATGTCCAGTTCACATATGCTCGCTTGCCTGCTTGCGTGCAATACTACTTCTGTTTACTTCACAATTTCTCACGTTCTCATATTGCTTACTGTTTCTTTTACTGTTACCTATTCATTAACTGCTCTATTGCATTAGATGCATTAGATGCATATATATATTTATTTCCCGTTGTATTTGTGATTTGATTTAACCAGTTTTAGCATGTTTAGTATGTTTATTATGACAGCTGTTATTGAATGTATGGTCTCCTCTATTCTATTCATGGGCTTCATGTGCTTATTAATTCCTATTCATTATTCATTATTTATTTATTCATTCACTCATTCATTTATTCATTTATTTATTCATTTATTCTTTACTCGTTATTTAGTCATTATTTATCGTTGCATATTTGGGGCATTCGAAGCGCTACTCGAAGCGCCATGCTTGTCATGAGCGTGTGTGTGTGTGTGTAAAGTATGTATGGGACAGGTTATCGAGGATTGCAGCCTACCAAGATGTGGCACAGTCAACCGGGGAAAGGACTCGCCCCGGGCGCTGGCTGTGCTGAAGAGCTCCCCTCCCTCCCAGAGCTCCAAGGTGGGTGCCCAGAAGGGGCAGAAGAGAGGGGCGGCACCGGCGGTTAAGGGGCAAGGGTCCCAGCTTGCCAGGCAGAAGGCCCCCCGCCCGCCTCGTACTGCGGCGGTCACCATCAACCTAGCTGCCGAGGCTAAGGTCTCATGCTCATGGCCCGGGAGCGGGTCAAGGTGGAGGAGCTGGGTATCACGGCGTTGATGCCCGGAAGAGCTCGGACCGGTGGCTTGGTCCTCGAGTTACCTGGGGAGGACAGGACGGAGAAAGCTGCCAAGTTGGCTGACCGACTCCGCCAGGTGTTCAGTGGCACCGAGGTGAGGGTTGCCCGCCCCATAAAAATGGGCGAGGTTAGGTGGAGGTGGCGGCCGCATTGGCCGCTGCGGGGGGTAGCTCCGCTGAAGAAATTAAAATGGGGGAGATTCGCACCTCCCCCCAAAGGATGGGGACTGTCTGGGCGAGATGCCCTCTAGCGGCACTCAAAAAGTTATCCGCCTCTAGAAGGGTT
The DNA here is from genome assembly GCF_907164935.1 of Osmia bicornis bicornis. Lineage (NCBI taxonomy): Eukaryota > Metazoa > Arthropoda > Insecta > Hymenoptera > Megachilidae > Osmia > Osmia bicornis. The sequence continues at coordinate 60,507 of NW_025791432.1, read as the reverse complement.
CTGGTCGGGTGGTCCTCGGCCAGAGTACAGGCGCTACCACCGCGGCCATTGCAGTGATATCGCTGCCTGGAAAGAGGGCATAGTTAGGCAGCGATGCACCTGCGAAGCTGATAGGTCCGACCGCTGCTATGCGTGCGGAGAGTCGGGCTACGTGGCCAGCAGGTGTAGCGCCACCCTGCCGAACACCCCTCTGTGCGGACCTGGGGCGGCCCGCGGGGCATCGATTGGGGGCAAAAGGTTGTGCCCGCTCCTCCTCCCAGAGGGAGAAGAAGAGTGCCGTTGAAGGGGCAGGAACAGTCCCCAAGGAACGGGCATCAAGGACCAAGCCTGCGAAGTCGAAGAAGGGGGGCAAGAAAAATCCCCCTGCCAAGTCGGCGAGTAAAAATGCCGCTGAGGCGGCTCGTAAAGCCGAGGTATGGGGCCCAAGGGGCCTATACTTCAGGCCAACTTGAACCACTCGGCCAGGGCTCAGGACATGTTGTTCCAAACCCTGGCCGAGTGGAAGGCTGGGTTGGCGGTGGCCGCGGAGCCGTACCGAGTCCTCCACAGACCAGATTGGTTCGGGGACGAGGACGGCACCGTGGCGATCATTGGCACCGCAGTACCCCCACACCCCTCTCCACTGGAACGGGGCCGGGGGTTCGTCGGCGTGCTGTGGGGTGAAATAACGGTGGTGGGGCTCTATGCCCCGCCCAGATGGCCTCTCGCGCAATATGAACCGTACCTGGACCGGGTAGGGGAATTTGTCTCCCGTTGTTCCCCCCGGCCAGTGCTAGTCCTCTGGGACTTTAATGCCCATGCTTCACTTTGAGGCTCCCCGAGGACAAACGCGAGAGGCAGGGAGGTCGTAAATTGGGCGGCGGGGCTAGGACTCCACCTGCTCAATGTGGGGTCCGTTAGCACCTGCGTGCGTGCCCAGGGGGAGTCTATAGTCGATCTGTCTTTCGCTACTCCCCTGGCCGCGCGTATGGTGCAGAGATGGAGGGTGGTGGAAGAGGCGGTCACACTTAATGACCATCTATACATCCGCCTCGACCTTACCACCACCGCCCGCCGCCCCTGTGGACCACCACCGCTACGATGGGCTGGGGCCTCGGTCCCTATTGTACGCGGCCCGAGGAGTGCCGTCATCGGGCGTGGCCCCCGATGGCGGCGGAGTTGGGCACGTAGGGGCAGGGCCAAAGCTAGACCCGCCCCCGAGCAAGGCGGCGCCAACGCGCCATGGGTGTTTGGGCCCCGGTGTTGCTCGTCAGAGGTCCCGGGGCCCTTCCCAACACACAGCGTAGGCCACCGTGGGGGTTTTAGCTGGTAAAAATCCGGCACTACCCTCGGCTCCTGCCCAGGAAGAAAAAAAAAAGGTTTCAGGGGAATCCATTGTGGACCTGGGCTGGGCGTCCCCTGTGGCCGGGCGCATGGTGCAAAATTGGAGGGTGGCGGCGAGGGAGACGCTGAGTGATCATCTATACATCACATTCAGCTGCTCCCTCCCCGCCGACCCCAGGCCGGCGCGTTGCCCGCCACTGCGTCGCTGGGTGCTGAAGAGACTGGACAAGTACATGCTGATGGCCGCAGCCCTTGCCGGGCCGGTCGCGGACGTTGAGGGGGAGGCCAAGTGGTTCCGGGAGGCGATGGTCGCAATATGCGACATCGCCATGCCCCGGGCCCGGCGCCGACCCCCCCGGAGGGCGGTGTACTGGTGGTCGGGCGACATTTCTGATCTCCGATGAGAGTGTCAGCACGCCCGGCGCCAGTGGGAGCGCGCCCGCAGGGTTCCATTCCGCGACCCGGCGAGGGAGGATCTGCTGAGGGGCACATACCAGGTCTTCGTGGTAGCCCTGAGGCAGGCCATCAGGGACGCGAAATCCCGGGCGTGGGAGGAGCTCCAGGGCTCTCTGGACGAGGACCCGTGGGGGCGCCCTTACCGGATGGTCACGGGCAAGCTCCGCGCACGGGCGCCCTCGGTCTCGGAGAGCCTGGACCCCCGCTGCTGACGCGGGTAATAGACACCCTCTTCCCCCGCTCCGGGGGAACATCGCACCCGCGCCACCAGCAAGGGCCGGCGGAGACCGTCCCCTGGTCCGCCGACCTGGGGGTCACAAAGGAGGAGCTGTACGATGCCGTCAGAAGGCTCGGGGCCAAGAACACCGCCCCGGGCTTGGACGGCATCCTCGGCGGCACCTGGGTTATCGCGTCCGGCATCCTAGGTCAGAAGCTGTGCCGCCTCTTCAGCGCCGCTTTGGAGCAGGGGGTGTTCCCCTCGATTTAGAAGGAAGGGCGGCTGGTCCTCCTCCGAAAGGACGGACGGCCCGCAGATTCTCCCTCTGCGTACCGGCCCATTGTGCTGTTGGACGAGGTGGGAAAGCTCTTCGAGCGTGTCATCGCAAACCGCCTCGTCCACCACCTGTCGAGCGTTGGCCCCGATCTGGCCGACATCCAGTTCGGGTTTCGATTTTACGGGGGGTGTTTCTTGTGAGGGTGGGAGGGGTCGCGGTGTACCCGCCCGCCCCGGACGAAATGAGCCGGACCCCGGTCGGACCCGGGGGTGGGCGGGTGGGGTTCCCGTTCTCAACCTCCGTCCGCCTCTGGGGGGCCGGGTGAATCCGAGCGGAGAGTGGCGACTCCCTCCCACGCTGGGAGTGGCGCTGGCCCCCGCAGGGGGGGTGCAGCGGAGCCGAGGGAGTCCCCCTGGAGGGTGTCCGGCCACGGCTCACCGCAGCCCACAGAGGGACGACTCAGCGGGCCACAAGCGCCCTGTTTGGGCGCCATTGCACGCGGACCCGGGGTATAGCCGGCACCGGAAGCCGGCGGAGCGAAGGACAGCGCCCGACCTTCCTCGCGGGTGGGCGGGGGGTTGCTCCTCCCCGTAGCCTGTGAGGAGATCGAGGCGCGGGGACTGCAGGCGGTACAGGCTAGGGGGCCCGGCCGCCATTGCACGCAGTTCCCCCGCGATGGAGCCGGCACCGGGTGCGACCCCTGGTGCCGGCTGGGGGAATTGTTACTCCCCCGATGAGGGGCGCTTTCAGCGCACGGCGGGGGAGGCTCCGGAGTTATAGTAATCAGGTCCCGGAGCCTCTGCCATACGCCAGAGGAGGTCGCCGTGGGGTTTTAGTCAGTAGGAATCTGACACTCCCCCGCTGTCCTCCCCTACGGGTGGCGGGAGGTCTAATGTAAGATTTTCCCACGAAAAAAAAAATGGTTGGATTCCCGCTCGACGCGTCGAGGAGAGTGGACGTGTTTCGTGGTCGCACCGCGGTTAGATTTTCAACGCGGTGGATATCGGCTTAGTTATTCGCGTTTTTTGGTAAAATCATTTTTATTATGTGTTCGGAAGTGCTATTGTGTCGTTTTTTGATTAAATATTGTGTTAATTTATTGTTAAATAACGAAAACGTGATGTGCGTGTTAAGCGACATTTCGACGTCGTGTTTCCGGTGTTCGTGGTATTAATTATAAACATTGGACATTATTTAAGGATAATTTTCGTAAATTGGAAACGATTCGCAGTGAAATTCCGCGTATTTGGAGCCACAGCTCCAAAACTGCGGATCTGAACAAAAAATGTCGTACAACAAAAATAGTTGGAAATTTAATTTCCTACAAAAAAGGTCTCTTAACGTTTTGCCATTGCTCGCACCGTTTCCGAGATATTTGCAGATTTACCTCAAGGAAATGGGCTTCACGCACATATTCCGAGATATTTTTTCTTCTCTTTGTTCTTCTTCTGCACAGCTGCGCTGGAAGTGGCATTCACACCTCGGAATAGTGAATACAGCTTAGAATAGTACAGAGTTACCTGTAAGAAAGGGGCCACAGTGTTTCTTCATCCTTATAATGTTGGTGCGGCTTCGGAACTTTTAAATATCTCGATATATCTCTAGAACTACGCATCTGATCAAAAAACGTCATAGAACATAAGTAGCAGGACATTTAATTTCCTACAAAAAAGGTCTCTTATCATTTTCCAATAGCTCGCACCGTTTCTGAGATATTTGCAGATTTACCTCAAGGAAAGGGGCGTCACGCACATATTCCGAGATATTTTTTCTTCTCTTTGTTCTTCTTCTGCACAGCTGCGGCTGGAAGTGGCATCTACAGCTCGGAATAGTGAATACAGTTTAGAATAGTGCAGGGTTACCTCAAAGAAAGGGGCCACGGTGTTTCTGCATCTTTATAACGTGTGTACGTGTACGAATTTCGCACTTCAAACTCGTACGAATATCTCGGTCGGTAACATGGATCGATAATCCCGTCTTCACCAAATACGTAGAAGTAATCGCTGCTGCGCTGTCTAACCACCGATCCGAGCGCTCGCCAATATTAAAAAAAAAATTCGAACCGTTACGGCATTAACGCGAAAGCGATTCAGAGAGCGATTTTCCAGCGACAGCAAAGACCAAGAGCTTTATCTTTACTCGAGTTTAGAGCATTTTTAATTTCAATTCAGTGCCTTGCACCGCGATGTCTGTGAATCGTGTAATTCCAAATTAAAACACATGTGTGATTTTTGTAGTGCTTAATTCACGACTCATTGTGTAAAAATTTAAGTTATACACAATTAGTGACCGCAAAGCTGTGTCGTTCATCTTCTCCTCGACGCCCACGTCTTTGAAAAGACAGAATCCACGCCTTTTCCGACAACTCCAATTCTCGCCGAGAACACATTATTTCTAATGTGAATATAGTAATAATGATATTGTTATTAAATGTACACTGATCTGTAGGAAGGTATCAAGATATTACATTACATCTAATGTAGATGTAGTAATAATGATGTTGTTATTTAATGTATATTACATATCTAATGCAGACATAGTAATAATGATATTGTTATTAATTGTATATTACATACCTAATATAGATATACTAATAATAATGTTGTTATTAATTGTATATTATATATCTAATGCAGATATAGTAATAATGATATTGTTATTAAATTTATATTACATATCTAATGCAGATATAGTAATAATGATGTTTTTATTAAATGCACATTGATCTGTATTAGGGAATCAGTATATTCCATTACATCTAATGTAGATATACTAATAATGATATTGTTATAAAATGTCTATTACAAATCTAACGCAGATATAGTAATAGTGATATTGTAACTAAATGTACACTGATCTGTAGGAAGGTACCAGTATATTACATCATATGTAATGTAGATATAGTAATAATAATATTGTTATTAAATGTACATTGATCTGTAGGAAGGTATGAGTGTATTACATTATTTCTAATGCAGATATAGTAATAATGATATTGTTACTAAATGTACATTGATCTGTAGGAAGGTATCTGTACATTACATTATATCTAATGCAGGTATACTAATAATGATATTCTTATTAAATGTACATTGATCAGTAGTAACGAATCAGTATATTCCATTACATCTAATGTAGATATACTAATAATGATATTTTTATTAAATGTATATTACATATCTAATGTAGATATAGTAATAATGATATTGTTATTAAATGTATATTACATGTCGAATGCAGATATAATAATAATGATATTATTACTAAATGTACATTGATCTGTAGGAAGGTGCCAGTATATTACATTATATCCAATGTGGATATAGTAATTATGATATTGTTATTAAATGAACACTGATCTGTGGTAATGAATCAGCATATTACATTATATCTAGTGTAGATATACTAAGAATCATATTGTGATTAAATGTATATTACGTATCTAACGCAGATATAGTAATAATGATACAGTTATTAAATATATATTACATATCTAATCCAGATATGGTAATAATGATATTGTTATTAAATGTACATAGATCTGTAGGAAGGTATCAGTATATTACATTATATCTAATGTAGATATAGTAATAATGATGTTGTTATTTAATGTATATTACATATCTAATGCACATATAGTAATAATGATACTGTTATTACATATACATTGATCTGTATGAAGGAATCAGTATATTACATTATTTCTAATGTAGATGTAGTAATAATGATTTTGTTAATAAATGTATATTACATATCTAATGCAGATTCAGTAATAATGATATTGTTATTTAATGTATATTACATATCTAATGCACATATAGGAATAATGATATTACTAATTGTACACTGAACTGTAGGAAGGTATCAGTATATCACATTATATCTAATGTAGATAAAGTAATAATGATATTGTTATTAAATGTATATTACATACCTAATATAGATATACTAATAATAATATTGTTATTAAATGTATATTATATATCTAATGCAGATATAGTAATAATGATATTGTTGCTAAATGTACATTGATCTGTAGGAAGGTATCTGTATATTACATTATATCTAATGCAGGTATACTAATAATGATATTGTTATTAAATGTACATTGATTCTTCTTCCCTTCTCGATCCTGTATTCCGGTTTGTCGTCAGGGTGCTCTTCAACCTCCTGGTACTTTTTGTTGTACCAATTGCCTTGCGTTGGTGGTTGCACGCCGCAAACCGGTTGTGGCCGCCGTGAAAGCGCATCGGCGACTGTGTTTTCTGGACCTCGTCGGTAGCGGATTTCGAAGTCCCATTGGCCGAGTTCCAACGCCCATCGAGCGAGTCGATCTGACGGGCTGTCAATTTTCTCCAGCCATTTGAGAGATTGGTGGTCGGTGACCACGATGAAATGGTATCCCTCTAGGTAATGGCGCATCTTCCAGATGCCCCATTTTACTGCCAGGCACTCGAGTTCGGTGGCCGAGTAATTTTTCTCGGCATTGTTCAGTGTCCGGCTGGCGTAGGCGATGACCCGTTCGCCCTGGTCGTCTTCTTGCGTGAGCACGGCTCCCAGGCCTTCCGTGCTCGCGTCTGTCTGGAGTACGAACGTTTTGTTCCAGTCCGGCATCGCCAGGACTGGTGAGTCGGCGAGTCGTTTCTTTAGCTCGTCGAATGCTCGCTGTTGTTTTTCGCCCCATGACCAACGCACGTCTTTGCGGAGGAGGGACGTCAGCGGGGCCGCCTCTTTTGAGACTTCCGGTACAAAACGTCTGTACCAGGAAGGGAGGCCTAGAAATCTCCTCAGGTCTTTGAGATTTGCTGGCGGCGGTAGTTGAGCAACGGCGGATACTTTTTCTGGGTCGGTTCGCAGGCCTTCGTTGTCCACGATGTGTCCAAGATATTTTAGACTGTTTCGTGCAATGTGGCACTTTTCCCAATTCGGGCGTAGTTTCGCCGCCTGAAGTCGCCGGAAAACCTCAGTCAGGACCCGTAGGTGTTCCTCGAACGTGGAAGTGACTACGACGATGTCGTCTAACAAGGAGAAGGCAAGCACTTCGGGTCTCAGATTTAGTTGAAACTTCGTACACTTATAGATCTCGTTCTCCTATGTACGAATATATACCATTATAGGCGTAGATACTCAATAGTTTTTTAGATATTTGTATTTGAAGTTTCATTATACAAAGAAATATAGATTTAGTGAAACGTTTCGACAAGAAGCGAACTGGCGAAGTGGCAACGTACCGGATACATACTCGGAAGGCTCGGGTTCGAATCAGCTAGTGATATGTAATTTTTTTTTTCGATTTATTTACTGCAATTAATTGGATTTCAAATATATATGCAATGATATTATTCATGACAAACAAAAAATAATAATTGTGTGCAAAAGTAATATAATAAATAATTCAATCAAAGCATGTCGACGCAGAAATCGATATCTTATTATAATAAACAAAGTGAGCTTGAAGGAGCACGGTTCCAAGAAGAGATAAGGCAGCATCAACTGGAAGGGTACCACGATGATTTCAACAGACCGAGATTCATTCGTTGTTAATCTTCAGTCAACAAAAGTGCATTCAGAAAAGAACATTGTGAATATATATTTAAGTTTTGTAAAATAATTTAATAGCATAGGTGTGTATATAATTCGTGTGTTTTATTTTATTTTATTTTGTTTTATTATATTACATTTGCACACAATTATTATTTTTTGTTTGTCATGAATAGTATTATTGCATATATATTTGAAATCCAATTAATTGCAGTAAATAAATCGAAAAAAAAAATTACATATCACGAGCGGATTCGAACGCGAGCCTTCCGAGTATGTATCCGGTACGTTGCCACTTCGCCAGTTCACTTCTTGTCGAAACCTTTCACTAAATCTATATTTCTCTGTATAATGAAACTTCAAATATAAATATCTAAAAAACTATTGAGTATCTACGCCTATAATGGTATATATTCGTAAACAGGAGAACAAGATCTATAAGTGTACGAAGTTTCAACTAAATCTGAGACCCGAAGTGCTTGCCTTCTCCTTGTAAGTAAGCGAAGGCGTACGGCGCCAGTTCTGGTGGAATTGCTCGGTCCAGGAGTCTCTGGAACGTTGACGGTGCCGAGTGAAGTCCGAATGGCATGACGACGAATTCCATCAGTCGTCGCCCTGGTACGATGAATGCGGTTAGCGGCCGGTTTTCTGATGAAAACGGAACTTGCCAATAACCGTTTTTCAGGTCGATCGTGGAGAGGTATCTTGCTCCACGTAATTTATCCAGTGTCGCGTTGACGTGCGGCAGTGGATACGCGTCTTTACGCGTGACCTGGTTCAGTTTCCGGAAGTCCACGCAGAAACGATATTTCCTGTCTTTTTTCTTCACCATGACGATGGGTGAACTCCATGGGCTGCTGGATGGTTGAATTACTCCGTCTTCAAGCATCTTTTCGACTTCCTCGTCGATCAGTTTCTGCATGGCCGGGTTGCGTGGTCGGTACCGCTGCTTTATCGGTGTTGTTTCCTCGAGCCGGATCTCGTGCTCGATTAACGGGGTGAGCCATCGTATCCCCTCGAACGCTCTTTTTTCGCGCCCCAGGAATTGGTCTAGCTGCTCCTGGTCGGCTGGTGTGAGCTGTGCTAGGCCAATTGGCGCTTTTACCGTGCACTGGACAGGTAGACTTGTCGGCTGGTTCTGATGGTCTGTCCTGTCCACGCGTTGTTCTCCTAGCCATACTTGCAGGCCCATCCTGCGTAATAGGTCCATGCCGATTAACATAGGATAGGCTAAATTTGGCATAACGTAAAATTCATGTTTTCTACGCATGCCATTGTAAAGTCCCTGCCCCCTATAGCTGGCATAGATTTTCATCTCCTGACCATTGGCTAAGGAGGAGGATAACTGGTGGTCTTCTTTCTCCCATCCGGCCTGTTTGCAAGCCTCGGCCGTCTCGTCGCTAATGTACGACGCGGCGGCCCCTGTGTCGAGTAAAGCTTCTACGTTACTTTTGCCTATTCGGACGGTGATAACCATCCGGTCGTTTGCAACGGCCATTGGCCGTTGATCCTCGGTGATCTTGCAGTGGATGGTGTTGTGGTCCTCTTCTGGCTGGCTCTTCTTTCCTTCCGGTTTCTTCTTCTTTTTCTTCTTTCGGCGTGTGATGTTATCACGCGGGTCGGGTTCTTCTGGGCTGGTCAGCCGGTTTACTGGGGCCGGGGTTTTCCGGCCCCTCTGGCGTTTCCCTGCCTCGGACATAGGCAGGTTCGCGTCATTTCGCCTACTTTGCTGCAGTAGGAGCAGAATCGGACAGCCGAGTTCGGGCATTTAAATCGGTTGTGCCCTGATTGCCCACAACGCCAGCAGTGCGTTTCTCGACTATAATTGGCCGCAATTTTGCTGCCGCGGGGTTGGTTGGAAGGTACCGCGGCTGGTTCGCTTGATCTTGCAGCGCGTCTCTCTTCGGCCTTTGGTGTGCTGGCTCGTTGTGTGGCGATGAGCTCGGCCACATTTTCTGCTCTGGTTATCAGGTAACTGATGTCCTTGAGCTCAAATCGGTTGATGTAGAGCTGCAATTTTGGCGTTAGATTAAAGAAGATGGCATCGAGGAGTTCCTCCTCGGTGTACTCTCCTCTGTGGCGCATTAACGTCGTTATTTCGTTAATGAAGGTCCTTATCGATTCGTTTCGACCTTGTTTGCGGGCGGCGATTTGCTGGTCCAATCGCCTCTTTTCTCCGGCTGGTACGAAGAATTTTCGTAGTTGTTCCTGGAGTTCCGGCCACGAACAAACTTTGTTCGCTGTATTCCTGTACCATATTTGGGCTTGCCCTCGTAACAATTGGGTGAAGCCGGTACGCATCTGGTGGTCGGTAAGGCCGTACGCAGCTTGTAGTTCTTCCAACTGCTCCAGGAACGGGTACGGGTCTCGTCCGTCAAACTGGCAGTTCCATTTTCTCATTATCTCCATCGTTTTTGACCGGTCTTCGTGGTGTCTGGCGGCTGGTTCTGGTGGAGGGGATGGCCCTGCTAGAGACGCCGTCATCTCGGCGTTCGTGTTTTCCCCGCGGTTCGGTGTTGATGTGGCCGCGGTTTGACGGCTTCCGAGGTGTGTGTTCGGAGCCACTCACGGGCCATCTCCGCGTGGAATTCTTCATAGTCTCGGGTACGGTCGAGTTCTTCCTTATATCCGGGCTCATCGTTCGGTTTGTCTGGAAACTCGTCCTGGTGTTCTCGGACGTAGTCTGCCAGACGCGTCCGGAGCTGGACCCATGTTCCCAGGGTTGGCTGCTGTGGTCTGCGTAGCTCGCTGACTACCTGGTCCTTCTTCAGGCGATACACCCAGGCGACACCTGCCATGTCGGTTTGCTTCCTCGGAATCGATTCGGCCAACTGTTAACAGCCACTGGATCTGGCTGGATTGACTGTTTGCAGTTGCCTTGTCGAATTAGTCGGCAAATTCAGGAAGGTAGGCCGTCCGTGGTATATCCCTCTGGTCTGGTCTTTTTCAGCTCGGTCTTCTAGCTGGATTCGTTTTCGGCTGGTGTTCTAGTTCTGGATTCTCGTTCTGGATTCTCGTTGCTTCGCTGTGTGTTCGCTTCGATTGCTCGGTAGCTTCTGTTCTGATATCCGTTTGCTCGTTCCTTATATACTAAGTCTTAATTCTAGTGGCTCCACCGTCCTGATTCCGAACTGTTCAGGCGCCATGTAACGGGGTCGTTCGGTTCGGTGCGCACGGCGTTGCGCACCGCAGTCGGTTTCCCCGTGCCAGGGTTCGCAAGGGAACGGGTCGGTAAGTAATGAGGCGGTGATATGTGAGAAAAATATAAATTTATTCAAAGAATACTGAAGCTAATGGTGGACTACGTGAATACAGGGCGGCGGTCCTAGCCTCGCCGCGCTGGAAGCCGGGCGGTGGTCTCCGGCCTCAGATACTACAATCAAAATATCGTCTGGTGATTAAACGCGTGGAGCCATATTACTTAAGACTAGAGTACAGGTCTTATGTACTACGGTCGGAACCCGGTCCGTCACAGAAATTACGCGGAACTTATGCCTAACGCTCTTACAAACTACTGCGGTCGCTACCGCCTTACAAGCTAAATGAGTACGGACGCACGCTGGTGTACGCGGAGCGCGGGCGCAAGCAGAGCGCGAACGCGAACAATCTAGCGAAGGCGCCGAGGCACTATCGAGTGCCGAGGAAGTCAGGAAGAGGAAAGACCCGATTGGGCCGACGGTATTTTATTCAATCGCGCTGCGGTGTTTCGAGCTGCGGTGGAGTTGTTGCCCGTTTGCCTCACGCGGCTCGTCTTCTCGTATGCCGAGGTAGAACCGAGCAGCGAACGAGACGACGACCAATCCTGGCCAGCCTGGGTAGCGCCGCGAAGCTGGACGGAATCGGCTGCCAAAGGCAGAATACGGTGCCGTGTAGGCTAGCGTTCGGATTCCCCGCGGAAGCACCAGCAGAGATTATGAACGTGCACTAGCTTGGTCACCCCGGGTCAACCACGGGTCTGACGAGGCTAGGCGCGTACGGCCGCTGAACCTACAGGAGCTGCCAGGTCGTAGAGTAGTGCCGAAGCCCCGAGGCAACTCATCGATCATCGCATCGATCGGTCCTACTTATAGTCTAATCGCACGGGAGTGGGGATGCCGCCGCGGCGGGGGCCCGCGATGCGCGACGCCGATCTGCGGCTGTCGTCGCCAACACTGTGGCCCCTTTCTTTGAGGAAACTCTGCACTATTCTAAGCTGTATTCACTATTCCCCGCTGTAAATGCCACTTCCAGCCCAGCTGTGCAGAGGAAGAACAAGAAGAAGAAGAAATATCTCGGAATATGTGCGTGACTCCCCTTTCCTTGAGGTAAATCTGCAAATATCTTGGAAACGGTGCGAGCTATGGCAAAATGTTGAGAGACCTTTTTTGTAGGAAATTAGATTTGCTACTATTAATGTTGTATGAGATTTTTTGATCAGATGCGTAGTTTTGGAGCTATGGCTCCAAAAAACGCGGAATAACCTTTTTTTTCGTGGGGAAATCTTGCCTAAGACCCCCCGCGCCACTGGGGGAGGGCAGCGGGGGAGTGTCAGATTCCTACTGACTAAAACCCCACGACGACATCCTCTGGCGTATAGGCAGAGGCTCCGGGACCTGATTACTATAACTCCTGAGTCTCCCCCGCCGTGCGCTGAAAGCGCCCCTCACCGGGGGAGTAATAACTCCCCCAGCCGGCACCAGGGGTCGCATCCGGTGCCGGCTCCATCGCGGGGGAACTGCGTGCAATGGCGGCCGGGCCCCCCAGCCCGTACCGCCTGCAGTCCCCGCGCCTCGATCTCCTCACAGGTTACGGGGAGGAGCAACCCCTCGCCCACCCGCGAGGAAGGTCGGGCGCTGTCCTTCGCTCCGCCGGCATCCGATGCCGGCTACACCACGGGTCCGCGTGCAATGGCGCCCAAATAGGGCGCCTGCGGCCCGCCGAGTCGTCCCCCTGTGGGCTGCGGTGAGCCGTGGCCGGCCACCCTCCAGGGGGACTCCCTCGGCTCCGCTGCACCCCCCCTGCGGGGGCCAGCGCCACTCCCAGCGTGAGAGAGAGACGCCACTCTCCGCCCGGAGTCACCCGGCCCCCCAGAGGCGGAAGGAGAACGGCCCCCGATTGAGAACGGGGACCCCACCCGCCCGCTCCCGGGTCCAACCGGGGTCCGGGCTCATTTCGTCCGGGGCGGGAGAGTACACCGCGACCCCTCCCGCCCCCACGAGAAACACACCCCGTAAAATCTCCCCAGGAGGCGGGAGGGCACGCGGGCCCTCCCGCTACACTACCCCGTCCCGCATCCGTCGCGCCGGGGGGGCAAATTGCGAAAGCCGCCATCGCCCCCCCCCCCCGCACCCCTTATGGCGGCGGATCCCTGCGACGTCGTCGCGTCCCACGTCCGCGACCTCTCCGTGAGGGCCATGACCTCCCCGCAGAAGGGGGCCACGGCCCTTCATTCTGTCTCGCCGGCAAGCATCTGTCTCACGACGCCGGCCGGCGAGAGATCCTCCTCTATTTCTGCCGCAGGGCGTGGCGGGCCACCGCAAACACCGGGCACTCCGCCAGCGTGTGCTGTGCGGCGTCGCGCGCCGCCCCGCAGAGCCAACAGTGGTGGATCCATTCCCTGATCCTCCGGCACAGGAACTCTCCGAACACCCCGTGTCCGGAGAGCACTTGCGTGACCCGGAACGACAGGGCGCCGTGGCCGCGGTCCCGCCACTCCGATATCATCGGCAGGACCGCCCCGACGGCGCGGGTTCCGGCGGCAGCCCCCTCTGTCAGGGATCTCTGCCAGCTTTCCGCCGCGACCAGTCGGGCCTGGCTCCGGTGTACCTCGACCGTGAGCCCCGGCGGGTCCTCCCCGGCCTGGCGGAGGGCTCGCGAATACCAGTATGTACTGGATTCGACCTCCGCCTGGTACCGGAGTGGGATGAGACCCGCCAGGACCATCGCCCCCTCGTAGGAGATCGTGCAGTAGCCCCGCACGATCCTGATGACCAGCCGGCGCTCCACCCGCCGCAGCAGAGTGCGGCTGTGCCTGCTTACCGCCAGATCGCCGGCCCATATCGGAGCCCGGTATAGGGCTATGGACCGGACGATTCCCACGTATAGGCGGCGAACCCTCACTCCCGGCCCCCCGAGGTTGGGCAACAGGCGGCCAAGATTGGTCGCCACCTGTTCCAATCGGGGAGCCAGTCGGTCGAAGTGAACATCGACCCGCCAGTGGCTGTCGAGATACAGACCGAGGTATCGAAGACCCCGGCCGATCACGATCCGGCACCCGTCGACCTCGAGCCAGAGCTGGGCCGGAGGGGCTACCCCACGCCGAGGCTCGAAGAACCACATGGCCTCGGTCTTGTGAGGGGCCAGCGCCAGACCCAGCGCCCGGATCGCTCTTCGCACGATGGCGACCCCCACCTCGGCACGACGGCAGGTCCTCAACCAGTCCCGCCCGGTGGCCAGCAGGTAGTAGTCATCTGCGAATACCGTTGCCCACGCCCCGGGCGGGAGGATCACCCGCAGCGCCGCGTTGTACCCCACGTTCCATAAGGGGGGGCCCAGTCTGTACCCCTGGGGCAATCCGCAGTCGACCTCCCTCCATGGCAGCGTACCGTCCCGGCAGGTGTACAGTATCCACCTGCCATCCAGGAAGGCCTCGATGATCCTCTGCAGATACGTGGGGACGTTGTGGTGAACCAGCGCCTCCCGTATCGTCCCATGGGGCAGGGTGTTGAACGCGTTTGTAACGTCCAAGGAGACGCCCAGCGCCACCCCACCTTTGGACGTGGCCGACTCGGCGGGGGTGCGCACCCGCTGGGTAGCGTCGATGGTGCTGCGACCCTCGCGAAACCCGAACAGGATGTCGGCCAGATCGGGGCCAACGCTCGACAGGTAGTGGAGGAGGCGGTTTGCGATGACACGCTCGAAGAGCTTTCCCACTTCGTCCAACAGCACAATGGGCCGGTACGCAGAGGAAGAATCTGCGGGCCCTCCGTCCTTTCGGAGGAGGACCAGCCGCCCCTCCTTCCAAATCGAGGGGAACACCCCCTGCTCCAGAGCGGCGCTGAAGAGGCGGCACAGCCTCGGACCTAGGATGCCGGACGCGATAACGCAGGCGCGGCCGGGGATGCCGTCCGGGCCCGGGGCGGTGTCCTTGGCCCCGAGCCTTCTGACGGCATCGTCCAGCTCCTCCTCTGTGACCCCCAGGTCGGCGGACCAGACGACGGGCTCCGCCGGCCCTTGCTGGTGGCACGGGTGCGACGTTCCCCCGGAACGGGGGAAGAGGGTGTCTATTACCCGCGACAGCAGCTGGGGGTCCAGGCTCTCCGAGACCGGGAGCGCCCGTGCGCGGAGCTTGCCCACGACCATCCGGTAAGGGCGCACACACGGGTCCTCGTCCAGAGAGCCCTGGAGCTCCGCCCACGCCCGGGATTTCGCGTCCCTGATGGCCTGCCTCAGAGCTACCACGAAGACCTCGTATGTGCCCCTCAGCAGATCCTCCCTCGCCGGGTCGCGGTCTCGAGCCCTTCGGGTGCGCTGCCACTGGCGCCGGGTGTGCTGACACTCGGATCAGAGATCCGCAATGTCGCCCGACCACCAGTACACCGCTCTCCGGGGGGGCAGGCGCGGGGCCCGGGGCATGGCGGTGTCGCCACGACCGGCCCGGCCTGAAGAGCTGGCCAGGTCACGGCATGGACTGCGGCCATCAGCATGTCCTTGTCCAGCCTCCTCAGCACCCAGCGACGCAGTGGCGGGCCACGCGCCGGCCGGGGGGCGGCGGGGAGGGAGTAGCCGAAGGTGATGTAAAGATGATCACTCAGCGTCTCCCTCGCCGCCACCCTCCAATTTTGCACCATGCGCCCGGCCACAGGGGACGCCCAGCCCAGATCCACAATGGATTCCCCCTGAGCCCGAACGCAGGTGCTGGCCGAGCCCCTGTTCAGGAGTAGGAGCCCCGCGCCAGACGCCCAGAGCAGTACCGCCCCTCCTCTCGCGTCGGTCCTGGGGGACCCCCAGGCTTCGGCCTTGGAGTTGAAATCCCCGAGGACCAACGTCGGCCGGGTGTGGGAGCTAACCACAACGCTCCTCACCCGGTCCAGGAACTCCTCGAATCGCTCCAGGGACCAGCTGGGCGGCGCGTAAACGCCCACCACTGCTACGGCCTCCCAGTCAACGGCCACGAAACCCCGCCCCCGTGCTAATACATCGGCGACGTGCCGACCCCCCAGGACGATGGCGACGGAGCCCGCCGCGTCGCCGAACCAGTTGGGTCGGTCCAGTACGCGGTACGGCTCCGACACCACCGCAACCTCAATCTGCCAATCGGCCAGGGTATGTAGCAAAATGTCCTGCGCCCCGGCCGAGTGGTTGATGTTGGCCTGCAGGAAAGGACACTTAGGCATCATTGCGCGCCGGCTCCACCGCTGCCCCCACAGCTGCTCCTGCGTTGCTGGGGCCCACTACCCCAGTGGGCGATGCAGCCGTGGACTGCTTCGCGCTCGACTTTTTGGCGGACTTCTTCCGCCCTTTCTTCGCGGTGACCGACGGGCATCCTCTGGTCCCCATCCTGTGCACCGCGGGCCGCCCTGAACCGGTGCACAGGGGGCACTGCGGCGGGGCCGTACAGCCACTGGCTCGATGATCCAGATCGCCGCAGTTGAAGCAGCGATCCGAACGATCGAACCCGCAGGGACACCGCTGCCTGACATGTCCAGTCTCCAGGCAGCGGTAGCACTGCAGGGGGCGAGCCGCCAGAGCCTCGACCCGTGCTGAGGACCAGCAGACCCTCAGCCTCCCCGCGTCGACGACCCTGTTGGCTGTGGTGAGGGGGCACCTCACCCAGACCCTCCCCAGCCCACGGGGTGGGGCGCGAATCTCCCCCACCTTGACCTGCTCAGCGGTGCAGGCTCCTCCGGTTGCCACCGCCGCTGCTACCTCCTCCCGGGTGACCGAATCGTCGAGCCCGATGAGGCGGATCTCGCCCATCTTAACTGGGCACGCCACCCTAACCTCATCGGACCCGCGGAACACAGTTTGGAGGCGGCTAGCCAGGGCCGCCGCCTTTCCGCCCTCTCCGTCCCGGCGATCTCCAGGACGAGACCGCCTGTGGCCGCGCGCCTGGGCCGGAGATCGGTGATGCCGATCTCCAAGAGGTCGACCTCCTGCCTGGCCCTGATCATGGCCTATACAGCAGGTGGTCTTCGCCCCGGGCCGGACCGTTAGCGTGACCGCCGAGGTTTTGGGGGGGCGGGCGAGGCGGGGCTTCTTTGTGGCCTCCTTTGTCGCCGCCGCGGTTCCCTCCTTTCGAGCAGCCGCGGGATTTGTCGTTCCGGCCGTCGTCCTCCTTAACCGTCTTCTTCGCCATCTGCACACCCTTCTTCTTCGCCGCCTCTGCCTTCTTGGCTTTGCGGCCTACCACCTTGGACCACGCCTCGGTCTCCTGGCGGTGGTCCCCCTGGATTTTTGCCATCCTGTCGGCAACGAACGAGCCGGAGGAGGCCGTAGGGCGGGAAGGCGCGCGAATCCCAGCCGCCCTCGAACCCTTTTTCTGGGGCTGCGTGGTTCCCCCCGGATGTCGTGGGATCCCCGTGCTGTTGCCTCTGCCCTTTCCCCTGCCGTCCAGAGGTGGCAGGAGGGGGGCACCCGGCGGCGCCGAGCCCGCTCTCCGACGAGCTCCTGCCGGAGGTCGGCCACGCTCCGCGCGACGAGGGTAGCGATGGCATCCATGAGCGCGGCCGTCCCCGACGCCCCGGCCCCTCCCCCCTTGGCGGCCGGGGCCTCGTGCTCGGTGGGGTCGTCCACGGCCCGCCCCCCTGCGGTCGCGGCAGGCGACGGTGAACGCACCGGGGCGGGGTCCTCCGTCTCCTCCAACGTGGTAGCACTCCAACAGCTCCTCTTCGGCCGGGCCTCATGCTCCAGCGGAGACGCCGGCCGCGACGCCTTCCTGGTGCCAGGGGCGGCCGGGGCTTCTACCGCTGGGCGCCTCTCGCGCCGAGCCTCCAGCTCCCGCCGCAATCTCCTCCTCTTGTGACGCTATTGTGGCGTCGCGGAGCTGTAATTGGGCGCTGAGCAGCAGCTCAGCGAGGACCGTTTCGCGGTCGTCGCGGTGCCGCGCGGCTCTCAGCCCCAGCTCGTTTACGACCGCCTCCACGTCGCTGGATGCCTCCCTTAGGGCACGGACACACGTGCCCTTCAGGTTTTTGGAGCACCCCGCGACCTTCTCGACCTTTACGGCGCCCTCCATGGCGCGCGCCACAAGGTCTGGCGAGGAGAGGTGGCGCACATCCCGCGCAATTTCCGCCGCCTCCCTCAGCTTCAGGGCCGACCGGCTGGCTGGCGAGGGGCCGCGCCGACGTCCAGTTGCTCCCTATTTGCCTGGAGCTCCATCTCCTCCCGCTGTAGGCGCAGGAATTCTTCTTTTTTCGCGGCAAGGGCCACGTAGTCCCCCGATGTATGGGCGCGTCCCCTCTTTGCCGCAGCCGAGATACTGGGGGTCGTGGGCGGCAACGAGATCCCCGACCCATCCGACTCCTCCTCGCTGTCAACTGGCTCTCGCCAGAATCCCCTATCAGAGGCAGCAGAAGAAGCCCTGCTGCCACTGGTGGATCCCGCCGACATGGGTCGCGCCCTTCTGGCCCGGGCCGGAGCCGCGGCCCTCCTGGGCCCCGGCTGCGCCGTCTCCTCATCCCTCGCCGACCTGACCGCGTCAGGTTCCCTTGCCTGGTTTGTCATCGTTTCGTCCCGTCCTGCGTTTTATTTTTGGTTTGTTGAATTTTCTATGTCCGTCCCACGAGTAGGTCGGATCCTAGGTCCGCCCAGGCAGAGCCGCCTTACCTGGGTAAGGCAGATACACCCGGGGGGTCGCCAGGTACCCCAGGTTGGTCGATAGCGACTGGTGCACCCACCAGCCACCCCTGGTGCTAACTCCAGGGGCACCCTCCTCACTACGTGCCGCAGCTTGGGGCTAGGGATTTTTGAAGAGATTGTCATCCTCGCAGGCAGGCCGGTTAAGGCAAGCCTCCCGTTCCAGCGAAACGTGACCACTGGATTACGGTATAATTGCTAGGGCACTCCTGGTTCGCTACCCGCACCAGACTGCCACGCAGCCTGGCCCCTGGAGAACTGAACGACGCTGCAGCCACCTTGTCGCCTCTCCGACCCAGGCCATACCGGCAAGGGAGGCCCTGCCAGGATCCGTAGATTCCACCGGCATCGCCCCGCCTCATCTGCGAGTCTACTTCGACAGCAGCAAACGCCCCCCTTTCAGTTGCCTTGTACGACAGGCAGGGGTTACCGTGTCTGTATTCTATCCCCCAGCCACAGCGGAGGTTTTAATGCGTTTTCCTTACCTTAGTGTTTGGTCCGCGGGAGCTATTTTATTTCACTCCTACCCTCCATACACTCCGAAAAGTGCATGGCGAGCATTCCCCTATCCGCCATCTGGGGACGCGCCACGTCGGGGTATTACCTCCCCGCCCAGTCAGTACACTTGGCCAGGTCTGTGGGTCCCCCTGAAACCTTTTTTTTGGTTCAGTTGGAAGAGGAAATGCGTTTGCGCACGCGCGGGTTGGTTCCCCTTTTCGTCTATTCGGCTAGAGGGGACCCGGTCAGTGTGGGACTCATGTCCGCCCTGAAGGGGCAGCCTGGCGCCCGTGAGGTGAGGGCAAACCCGAAGAGGCAACGCCAGAGAGGGGCAACCTGGCAACCCAACCCTTAAGGGTTGAATTTAGCCCAAGAGTAGGCCACAGCCCTGAAGGGGCGACCTAGACGGGCAGCCCAGAGTGGGCACTCCCAAGGCTGGACATACTACCCACTAAAACCTCTCCCCTAACGTGGGCCGCCGGCACCTTTTCACTCGTTAGAATTCATAAAGGAATACCAGCGTATAGCCACAACGACGCTTCGGCACTTCAACGCATTTCGCGTTATTGCGGCCGCCCGCCATGCACTAGGCACATGGGGCATCTGGGGATCCACGCCGTTGCACCTCCGATCCAGCGGTAGGACATTTTCAACCTGAGCAGTACACGCAGGAATTTTTCTTCAGCAACGATCGGCACCGGGGCATCCTCCAGGATCGCGCCTTCCCGGCGTGACCGCGACGCCTCTTCGCCTGCCTAGCACTATTGCCAGGACAGGGGTTCCTCTTCAGCACGGCCAGGACAGGGACATCGTATCTCCACAGTTGACCGTACCCGTCTTCGTCCTCCTGGTAGGTTGATAATGCTGATGTGGCCTATCCTAGATGTCATCACGCCCACCTGTCCTGCCACGAGGACAGGCCATTTTTCTTCAGCAACGATCGGCACCGGGGGGACATCCTCAAGAATCGCACCATCCCGGCGTGACCGCGCCACCTCTTCGCCTGCCTAGCATTTTGCCAGGACAGGGGTTCCTCTTCGGCCACGACCAGGAATCGGAGCTGCTGCTCAACGGGTGATCGCGCCATGTGTTCACCTGCTTCAGCAGGGCTTGCTCTTCAACACAGCCAGGTCCCGGGGCGAGTCCTTACCCCGGTTGACTGTGCCACGTTTTCGTAGGCTGCAATCCTCGATGAGTCCCATACATACTCCACACACACACAAACGCTCACGACAAGCATAGCACATTGGATACCCCAAAATGCAACAATAATATGTGAATGAGTGAATGAATGAATGAATCAGTAAATCAATAAGTCTATGAATAGAACCGATAAACGAACAGTAAATAATGATAAAATGATAAACATAATAGCTATAATAAACATAAACATAATTAAACGTGATTAAACGTAACTAGCTCACAAAATTCAACAAAAATCAGCGTATAATATGCATCTGATGCACAGAACAGGTTATGAAACAGTTAAAATAAAAGGACGAACAATAATAAACATGCGAACATGCGAACATGTGAACTAAACATAAGAAGCATGGCAAGCGAGTAAACAGACGAGCATATGTGGACTCGACATAAGCAGAGCAAAGCTATTAACCAACAAAACCTCAAAACCTCAGACGTCAACATCCAGCCAAGCAACCAAGCAGCAGGGAATAATAGTAAAGAGTATTTAATATTTAACCCTAGCACACAATTTGAACTCACTGTTCAAATAAAATTCAAACAAACTATAAAACTAAAATGAAAATGAACCAAGTACGTAAAAGGTAAAGTAAAGATGCAAAGATGCCAGACAATAGCAGATAGCAATGCCAGAAGAAGTAAAACACAGAATGCCAATATTGTCAAAAGTAAAAGGTAAAGTATAAAGTATACTATAGACAGCAGATTCTCATGCGAAGTGGGTACACGCATTACCACAAAATGAAGCAACAAGATCACCACAACAGAAAGGTACCCTATATAGTATAACAAATAAATGCATGAGCGACAGGGAATTCCTCATAATTATCTATTAAAACTATCAAAGTGACTGAAAGAAGAACTACAGATAATAAGAAGAGAACTGAGAGCTTATATGAAGTGCTCGAACCAGCGAAGCTGAGAAGCTGAGAATCCCTCCTGCGAGGCCCACATAGCCAAGATAACCAGGATAACGTAAATGAAAAGAGCAACATAAAACATAAAATTGATCAGGTCAATCAATGGCGCTAACGTCAGACATTGTATACAATACATAATATATTCCTATCACGTCAATTAATGGGAAAAGTACTAAATCTTCAAAGAAGGGAGGATCAGCTGGGAATAAAAGCAAAAGAAGAAATAGATGGTGAGCATAATGTAACACTGATAATTGGAATTATTGTTTGAAATTATTGAAACTGCTTAAACTTGCTTGCAGGGACGTTTCACGCAACCACGACCTCAAATTCGTTTAATAAGCAAAGATGGTGGAGAAACAATCAAATCATCAAATGAAGGCAGTGAGCAATAAATAAATAAATTATTAATTATTGTTAGCAAATCATAATAAAGATAAGTAGCAATATATATCCCATAACATGAATGATGATGAATATAATGAATATAGTAGGAAGAGATAGAACTACTAACATCATAAGATACCATGATATTAAATATTAAACCGTAAATCATAATATTAATCCATTTGCAGAAAACCCTACGCCAGCCAACAGAAGTGGAGGCAAAACGTAACGATTAATAGGAGAGGAAAATACCCACCTGACATAATATGAGGAGCAACATGAAACGTAAATCAGCATAAAACCTGAAGCAAGTCAAATCAATTCAAATAGTTAAAATTGCGTAGATTGTTACTGAATTATCATACCGCTCCGATAAGTCTGACATTAACGTTAATACTAATGCAGATGCAAGTAAGTCAATGTAGTACAACGTGTGATGAACAAAGCTAATCAAATAATAAACACCACATACTACCGTATAATTACTGAACCACAATATAGAAATAAAAGAAAACTAGTCCCTAAAATGAAGAAAATAGATAAAATTATTATGAACATATGTATATATATAATATGTAACAAAAACACGCCAAGTGCAATCAATTTAATTTAATAAAGTATACTAATATAGATAGTTAATTAAACTCCTTATATTATAGTCAATTTAAATGATACAATTCCATTCAACCCCTTTTAATCCTGATTAATAAAGAAGACATATGAATACTAGAACCAACCAGACATTATTATAAGAAAGTCAAATGAGATCCACGGCCCAGGAGATCAGAATTTCAAAGAATTTAAGGAATCATGACGCACATATGTATGTATAGAAAACAATAAAGATATTGTACCATGCCAGAAAGATTACTGCAGCGTATGCTTCCCTGAGCATCCACCATATTAACCAAAACTGAATTAACATTTTCCAAATCAAAATCAGAATCGAATTGCAGTTAAGATAGGAGAAATCAATATACAAAAGATTGCATCAAGTACCGTAAATATCCAAAATTCACAGATCCACCAACCGTCACAGCTGCACTAGAATTGCGTTAACCATAATATGCAAAACATTATCCTGAAGGGGTACGAAGAGCTACAAAATGAGTAGCGAACGATATTATAGAAACGTGAAACATAAAACATAAATACACAATTGGAGAAAGAAGTCCCTGAAACATGTCAGATGACCAAGAATAAGAATAAGAATAGTGGGCCGCGAACAATAAACCAATAAACCAAAGTTACTGCCATTCATATCTAGGAGTGCTAAAGATGTATAATATATCATATAGTCTACAATTAATTAACAATGCCTAGGAACCCAAACAACCTCTGAAAGCTTAGAAACAATGTGTCATACTACAAGAGAGACTAAGAAACTAAGAACTAAGAAATCAAGAAATCAAAATCAAACCCATCCTTAAAATATACAGAAGGATTATAAACGCAATAAGTGCACAAAGTAAACTCATTAAACCATCCAATCCAGACAACTCTACTAAATTCCATAAATATAAGACCCAAAGTAAGACAGATAATATAATCACAGCAGGTACGGTGAAATAAAAACAAACACATATTAATAATCAGAAATCAAGTCAGTTAATTTAATTTAACTTAATATGTTATATGCCGCCACCAGCTACTCTGTTCATTTATTCACTCAATTATAATAAAATGAAGGTAAGAAGTTATATAAACAATGCCATACAATTTACAATTAATTCAGCACAGAATACTGACTAGGTATAACCTAATATAACTAAAATAACTGAGTTATCTGAATTGACTGAATAACTGAATACAATCCAAAATCTAAAATAATCTAAAATAATATAATATATAATATAATATAATAATATAATATAATAGCATAATTAAATAGCATATTCAATATATTCAATACATAAACATAAACGTAAATGGAAACATAAATTGAGCGTAATATAATATAATAAAATAAAATAATATAATATAATGTGTGACCCTTTCGGGGGTTCACTCTATACTCTCTTCACACACTTGTTTCGTATAAACGTTGGGCGCCAGCCACTCGCGGTGGCAATCAAAATTTGGACAAAGGGACAGAATGGGGGTCGTTACAGGGGATGGGACTCGTGGCACTTACGTCCTTACAATATCGCGGGGGAGTACGCGAGGAGGATCGTCTTGGGAAGGGAGAAATCTCAGGGTAAGGAGGTTTCCTGGAAGTTCGTCTACGTTACGCGTGAGGATGCTTTTAGACGGGAATGTTAGGGGTTGGGCAGAAGAGGTTTCGAAAATTATAACGTGGGATAACCGGCGCGATACGCGGACACGCAAGTTCGCAATCGAAGATCGCCGTTGCCGAAACTCACACTTTTACAAATCGTAATAACTTTAGGGGCTCACCAAAACGCTTCACGCTCACTCACACTTCGCTTCTTTATCTCTCTAATTTGCCAAAAATCTCTATACGCTCTCTATTTTGTAGCCTAGGGCTCAATGACGGCTCGTCGTCGCTCCCGCGACGGGACCGTCGCGGGATGATTTTTGGGGAAGGGATGGGGAATAGGAAGGGGGCCTTTTCTGGCAACGGAATAGATGGGTTATCGATTGTCGATCGGCCGGTGTTCGGGATCGATGGGGCCGGCTGATCTCCTGCGGTGGCGGGCGGACTGAAGTCTTCGGGCTCGGCGACAGATGGCTCCGGGTGGACATTTGTATCAGCTGCTGGGCCGCTTCGTCTCTTTTTCCGAAGTCCCGCGTTGCTTTTCCTCTTCTGGAGGGTGGGAGGTCTGTCGCCGGCCTCGTAGCTCCTTTTGCGGGTGATCCCTGTTGTCTCTTTCCCGTCGCCTCCATCGGCCCGACACCGGCGGGCGGGGAAAAGGGGTGATGTGTTGGAAGGGTTAAGGGTCATTTTTAAGTGGGATTTGAGGTGGGAGAAGCGCAGCGATTGTAATGGAGGGGCACAGGTGTCACCACGTTACAAATGTAATATAATGTAATATAATATAATATAAACAAAACAGAGCAAATAGCACCACTTGAAACACATACACTGCAATGAAACACAATGCATCACCGTAGAGCGCGCACTTTCACCATAATCACCTCCGTACGAATGAATACAAAATTTAAATTAAAATTAAATTAAATAGAAAATTCAATTCAATTAATTAAGTTCAATTGACGCTTATCACTTAACACTTCGTATCACATTACATCATAGATGACCGATGACCATGTCAACGTCAACTAAGATAGGAAAGGAAACCGGGCGAAGTAAAATAAAGAGCGCGACCATGAACCATAAAGAATAGAATATAGATACCTAGCGTTCATGAAAATTCCCTAGTCTATACCATAATGATTATCGACCATCAAATTAACCACCAAACCATCAAATTAATCAATTATACAGAATATATAAACGTTCGAAAGCGAAAAGCGAAAATACTTCAACAACTTTCAATAAATCACCGCGATGAAAACCAGAAGTAAGGTACCTATGAAAGATAACGATAGCAAAACGCATTGTAATAAGTAAAGCACGCAATACTGCCCGAAGATAAGCCGTAAAAGCTATCCCTAGTCGGTAACCAACCGCAGCACCAGAGATATTACCAACCGCAATTATTCCATTTACCATATAATACTCGGCCGTTCGCTTCGTGACGGTTATCCACAGACCAATTATCTGCCGCGCAGCAGTTACCTACCGCGCGCCAGTTACCCGTTACAACACAGTTACCGTCCGCAGAACCATCCATCGTACAGCCGCGCAATCCTAGGAATCCATACTTACCATCAAACCTATCATCAAAGATAAGTCTGATATACAACACTATTCGCGAAGGTAAAGGTAATTATACTTAAAGTAAGAGGTAACAAATAAAACTTCGAGACGGGGCAAAGTCAAGAATAAATTTATTAATAAGTAAGTCAAAGCTACGATTATCATTTATTATATAAATCATTTATGTTTGTGAATAAACTGAAATAAAATATATAAATATAAATATGAATATGCATATGAATATAAATATAAACATAAATATGAGTACGAACTATAAAAGAAAGTGAACCAACCATAAAGCTAGATTAATAACAATTATGAAATAAATCAACCCGTATAAAACCCGCAGACTGCGCGGAGTGCAGGACACACTGCGCTAGCACATTATCGCGGTGCAGAAAACAAATTGTGCAAAAGTACCGAAAATGAAGGAAAACAACCGCCAAGGAAAGAGAGGCCGAATAAATAAATAAGCCAAATAAAACAAATAACATAAGACACTTAACCAAATAAATCAAAATGAAAATGAAAATCAAAAATCAAGATCAGAATAAAAATAAAAATCAAACAGCGCATGTAACGACGCATGTAATCAAGCAAATCTCATACAACCAATCAAGCACACAATTAAATAGTATTAACTAATACTAATTTACGGGATAAAATAAAAAATAAAAAAAAATAAATCAAATCAAAATAAGATTAGATCAAATAACAGGGAAGGAATAGGATGTGAGCCCAGCATAATGCATGACATAATGAATAAATAAATAAATAATATAACAACGCGATCAAGAAAATCGCAAAATTTAAACATTATACTGCCGTGCCGTTTAGAAAGAATTGAATTCGCCTCAAACTCTTCCCTGCACATCCCTGCATGAGAAATCCTCGGAACCTCGAAAGCCTTGACAAGGATGTACAAGGTCGAGGAGGAATGAAAATTAACAAATAAATGTGTAAGATAAATGAAATATATAAGACAATACTTATAATCGATCAAACCATAATTATAAGTACATGAATTATGCCGGCCCACCAAGAAGGTTGAATCATCCAAATAACTAAATTTAAAATAAAATACAGATAAAATACAAATACAAAGCAATAAGAAAAATAATGAAATAAAATAAACGTAAAGTAGAATAGGCCATAGAAAAGTCAAATTCAGAGATGAGATGACGGATGACAAATTATTTACAGAAACATAACCCTAAAGTGTCAGAGCCACCAAGTGTCAAACCAGTATGCAAGGACTTGTTAAAAGAAGCAAATTAGCAGTTAAGAGAGCTGAATTGTAACTGAAAATGAAAAAGGGAAGAAAAGAAGGGAAACAGGGTAAGATAATAACATACTATAAAATAGCAGGAATAGCCCATCCTGATGACATGGATATTAATTTTACAGGAACAGCACACCGTCACATCATCAGAAAGAACCTTACAATTACCAGAGAGACACGTCGTGTATGAGTTGAATTAAAGAATATTAAAGAAGAATGAGAATAATATGAAAATGTCCAAGGAATATCAAGGACGTACAGGCAACAAATCAAGAATCAAGAAATCAAGAAGGCGATAATGAAATAAAATAAAATAGCGATAAACCGTGATGGCGTGGCACAGATAAAGTATAAAAATATAAACCGAACGGAGGAAACCATAAATAAGTACATTAAACATATTAATACCATCCACGACGCTCCGTACCATCATGAAGATCAAAATAAGCTACATCATATCAATTACTTTAATTCAATTCAATTCAGAGTGAAGAACAAATCAGAGAATGAAAGAATGAGCGACAGAACAGTAAAGTAGTTAATTAAAGATATTAAAGAAGAATGAGGTAAATAATAAGACATAAATTATAAATTGAAGGCCGTAACCAGCAACATAATGTAAAATAATGTAATGTAACGTAAAACAGTGTAATGCAATGTAATGTAATGTAAAGCAGTGCAATGCAATGTAATGTAATGTAGAGTAATGTAATGTGAAGAAAATGAATATAATGTAAAGAAAGAAATATAATGTAAAGAATATGAAATGTAATGTAATAAAATAGAATACAAAATACAGAAATTGAACTGAACGTATACCATAACCGTAAAGGTTATCATCCCAATTACCCTATTTCTCAATCAAAGTAGATTATAAGTCAGATGATAAATGATAAATAATAAATGATCATGTCACTAGAAATGCAAGAAGAACCGATTATTGGATGACATATCAAGATAATAACTAAAGCGACAAAACAAATCATCATTAACTGCGTAGTTCAAATAGAAACTAGAAAGTAGAAAGTAGAAACTGATCACCATATGAGGTATGAAGATAGAATAAATAAAACAACGAAATCAAATCAGACATAAAGAGCGTAGCTAAATTAAACACCACATTGTACAATCGAACAAGTAAGTCTGATATGAAACATTCAAACCACTATCAATCAATTGTGAATAAATTATGAATAGACATTGGCACAGACAAAACCATTCATCGTCACAGAAAGAACAATAAATCAAATCTACTGGCCTTGATCAATCAAAATAAAAATAAATAAATAAACAATAAATAATGAATGAATATTGAAGGGAGCCAACAGTTGAAAAGATTGTGAAATTATAAATTATAAATTAAGAAATCAAGAAAATAAAGAAAGTGTAAAGTGTAAACTGTAAAGTGTAATGTGTAAGCAAAATAACCAGCACAATATACTGTGATATAAAACAAATAAAAGAAGAATCAGGTCCGTGGAACCTAACCTAACCTAACCTAACCTAACCTAACCTAACCTTTCTTTTTCTTATATTTTGACAGCAAGAAAATACATTTACGTAAGCGAGGAACCCGTCGGGTTAGGAGGGGTCTCGGGCAGTGTGGGACTCAAAGGTACATACCAAAACAAGTTTCCCTGAGTTGGATCGTTACAGTACCCCAATACCCACTAAAAACTTGCTCCGTATAGGTCACAGATACCTCCGGCAACCCCAGAAGGCTTTGGCTTTAATGGAGAGCATTCTGTGTAGCCACGATGTTGCATACACATCGACCGACTCGGACGACCTAAAGGCGTTCAGTCGTCCAAGAACGTCGCGGGTAAGCCCCAGCGCACCTCCGCTTATAACGCAGGCTATTTTGACCGACGGTGATTTCATTTAGCCACAGAACGTACAGAGTGCGTTGGTGGACACTCTACAGCCGCTGTGCGTACATACCGCCGGAACTGTGCATTATCCTTGCAGAATCATTTTTCCCTACCCGTATGTTTCCGCAGGAGATGTGTAGGATTGAGCTGAGCCGCTTGGTCACCAGAGGCCGCAACACACATTTGGACGAGCTAAGCCTCTCGATGGGCGGATCTCAGCCTGGGAGAGGTCGCGAAAACGAAGGAGTGCTCGCATGAATGCGAGAGAGAGGAGGGCCCGAGCCGCCTGGACACCAGCGACCGCTTCACACATTTGGGTGAGCTAAGCCTCTCGATGGGCGGATTTCGGGCCTGGAATTGGTTACGCGCACTGATGAATGCACGCATGATAGCGAGCGAAAGGAAGTCTTGGGTTGCCTGGACACCATCGACCGCAACACACATTTGGGTGAGCTAAATCTCTCGATGGGCGAATTCCGGGCGTGGGAGAGGACGCGTAAAATTTTTCGAACGAAGGAATGCTCATGCGAGAGCACGCGGTAGCGCCCGGAACGCTCGTGTCGTTTGTCACATGCATTCATCCATCCATTCAGTTCATTCAGTTCTATACTACACGGATGTGAGGGTACCGTAAGCGGGATGCTACGTATAGTACGTATGCAATCGGAGAATCTGAGAAGAAGAGCGGGCACGATCGAGAGTCGGCCGGCGAGAGGAAGTGTCAGGCCGGCCGGTCTCGATCCACTGCCCGGCAGTTACAGCGAGAGCGAAAGATCGAGCTCGGGATGCTGTGAAGAGCGAGCGCGAGAGATGGGATCAAAGAAGAAGCCGCGGGTCGGAATCCGGGAGAGAGCCGAGACACGAGCGTAATGCGTCCGAGATTAGAGGTCACTGATTGGGGATCGCGCATCATGTTAATGCGATTTTAATTGAATTTAATTAAATTGATGTAAGGAAATTTAAAATGTAATAAAATTCAAAATTTATCAAAATCTAAAATTTACAGAAAACTAGAATTGATGTTTCGTGTTTGAAGAACCACATTAATATTATAATTAAGAATTCATACGAACCAAAACTTTGAATTTTAAATTTGCCATGAAAATTAATTTTAAAGGTAATTAAATACAATTTTCGCGAAAGAAAGTTGGTGCAGATTGCTTTCAAGATTAATTGTCGGAGAGAGAGGTAGATGTTCGGGAAATGTAGCATGTATTAAAATTGGATTTTCGAAATTTGAATTTTAGATTAGGCACGAAAGCTAGCAGTTTTAAGGGGGTAGACACAGTACGTGACGTCACCGATTCGGGACGTCGATATTACAGTAGTTTTTTCGTTGGGCCTGGTGGAGCCACTTGCGTGTTTTGTTACGAACTTGAAAGGTTTAATTCTCAGCTAGCGTGCGCGCAACACGATCTAGGAAGGCAACAGCGCCTCAAGTATTTTTACAAACACATTCAAACGCTCATCTCGCCAGAGGCATCGCCACGATACGCCTGAAGAACGAAAGCGAAACATTGGCGCGCGTTTAGAATGAGATGTACGGTGATCATGCTATCTTTCTTTCAACCCAAATGATAGAATTGTCAGGCTCCGATAAATTCTGACTGACCAAACGCGTGGATTTTACATAGCACACCGTAGCACTCCTCGCTGCTGAAAAATATATGCCTGCTCCGAAGGAACGGGCAATCTGAGAATTATTTTTAGAAGAAGTTATTAACTTTTTAAAATAAATGTTTTTTAATTAATAAAAGTATACAGGATACGTCATGCAATTGGGACGGGTTATATCTTGAATTTGGTAAGAGATACGAAAAAGCTGTTTATGTAAAAGTTCAATGGTATGATAATGTATATTTTTCTGTGATTTCATTTTCTTCGTGAATGCAACGATGCACTCAAAAAATGCAAATCCACTTTTTATTTAAATGGAATTGCATTTTTTTTACTTGTGTCAACTCCTTGAAACATTCTGCATAAAAAAGTAATATGGTACTATTAGAACTAATAAATGGAGGGACCTCGCGTCTGTACAGTAAAAGTTGAATTTGTGCAACAATTCATATATTCAGCAGAGGTGTCGAATCTCGGATTATATGCGATAGCCAGCCAAGCGTGAACGTAGAAAGGGACAGACAGTGGAGGAGAGAGCGAGAGGTCCAATGATCAAAGGAAAGAGCCGAAACATATCGGTGTGACTAATACTAAATCAATTATGAAACTTTTTTATTTTTGACTTTTTCTAACCGAAATTTTTACTAACGCATTGGTGAAATTTCTCTGATTAAAATGATACCAAACACGATATAGTTTGAATGAGGCGAGGTTTGTTATGGGGCGCTGTGAAAAATCCAGTCGGACGGCAGTCAAATCTTAGAGAAAAGGGACAATCTCAACATGCAGAATGAGAGAAGGACAGCATGACTGTAGTGCGTCTCACTCAGCGTTCGTGCGTTGTTGCCTTTTTCGCTTGCCTTCGCAGCACAGTTCGAGTGACATAATCAAGCTGACGCTTGATTCTGGCTACGATTCCAGATCGGCAGCCTTTCTACTTAGACGCCACCTTGTAACTACTAGCTGAACTAAATTTGTCACGTAACTTGCTCTGTAGTATCCATATAATGGCGGAACTCGTCTTTGGGAATGCTTTTACGGGAATACACTTTTCGTCCTTATATGAGAAGATTTTGATCTAAATAAGGGTTCATTCGAAAGAGGAAGGTTCAATGCAGGGCGGTCTGGCCACCGTTTGCGTCACAGAACTGTTTTAGTGACCTAAAAAATACTTGGAATCTGCGGATGTATTTTGTCGATTCTTCCTCTACTTTGGACACTCATATTATTAAATATTGACACAATCTCGTTGAACCATGACCAGACCGCCCTGCATTGGACCTTCCTATTTCGAATGAGCCCTCACCCAGCCCCAAATCTTCTCATATAAGGACGAAAAGTGTATTCCCGTAAACCCCTTTTTAGGCCCATTTTTGCCGGTAATGTCACCTCGCTGCATTACCCGTGTCTACCCCCTTAAGCGCCTCGTTGGGCGGGTGGGAGGCGCGTACTAACGGCTGATGAACGGATTACGTCACCCGCTCGGAGGTAGCGGCCGAAACTGGGTCAATGGATCAGCCGTCGGTCGGCGTCCGATACTGCCGATCTGAAGGCGCTTCGCGCGCGATTCCTTTTTAGTCGCCTTTTACGACAAGCCAAGGAGGCTGGAGACGTATTCTGTAACCCCCCGTCTCCAGGGGAGGATGGGATGTATTCTTCCACAGTAAATGTGTTAGAGCTAGAAGTTTCCGGGATTTAAGATTAGTGACAAATTAAGCTTTATGATTTGGGGTTGTGAAATTGTGTTGATGTTAGACTTGAGACCCGGGAGGAGTTCTGGATTTGGATTCTAAATTGAATTTAAATTGAGGGTAGAGTTGATCGCGGGAATCGTAGTCTAAAAGTAATTAAATATAATTTGTGCGGATGCGATGTAGATGAATAAATGCTCGTTATTTTAAAATTAAAGTTATGGGGAGGCTAAAATGGGTGATCAAGGAGAAGAATTGTACTTGAAATTAAGGGGGTTCTGAGAATCTTGAATTAAGATAACATAACATATAGAAACTGAATGTTTAAAAGTAAAAGCAGATGTGTACAGTAAGAATGGGTGTGGATCCTGAGCAGAATGTAAAAGGTGAACATAGTGGAGAAATAAAAACATAAATAAAGAAATAAATGGGGGAATAGGGAAAAAGGACGGTAGAGAACAACGAAAAACAGCCAGAAACAGCTGTAAGCGGAAAGTTTGTAAAGCGGCATACGGTACATTTGGAGTTAAGCTGTACCAGGTATCGGGTAGGGTAGGCGATAAAGTAGGTGATGGGTAATAAACGGGCAATGAGGAGCAAGGCGCCGAAGGAGGCGACGTAGGGTAAAAGCGGTGCGAGTTCACAAGGAATAGTAGAGTAATATAGTGAAAGTACAGTGAAGCAGTAAAGCAGAGTAAGGCAGTAGCATAAACTAGAAGGCCTGCTCGAGCGACCAGAAGGAGACAAAGGAGAATGGAAACAATAAGGAAAATAAAGAAGTCGGAGTTTTATTGTCCACGTGAAGCGTAGCTGACAAAAAATAAATGTGCAGGGGCACATAAATATGTCGGAAAAGTACCCGTGCCTGACTATCAAGGTGTAGTGGGTGTGTAGGAGATGCCGCATGGAGGGAGCTACATATTCGCGTACAGCAGGAGGGTCCAAAAAAACAGAGTAGATAGGGTCATTGTTCGTCGAGAGTCGGCCAGCTAGAGGAAGAATCGGGTCGATCGATCTCGCTCCACTGCCCAGCAGGTACAGCAACAGGGAAAGATCAAGCACGGGATGCCGCAAAGAACGAGCGCCGGGGAGGAGATCAGAGAAGAAGCCGCGAGTCGGGATCCGGAGGAGAGCCGAGACGCGAGCATAATGCGTCCGAGATTCGAGGGCGCTAATTGGAGATCGTACGCCGCAGAAAATGCGATTTAAATTAAATTTGATTAAATTGATTAAGATGAAATTTGAAAAATGTAATAGAGTTCAAAGTTCAACAAAATCTAAAATTGGCAGGGAACTAGAATTGGTGATCCGTAGTTGAAGACCGCGATAATATTATAATTGAGAGTTGATACGGGTCAAACCTTGAATTTTAAACTTATCATTAAATACGGTGGTAATTAGATACAATTTCCGCGAGAGAAAGTTGGTGCTGATTGCTTTCAAAATTTGTTTCCAGAGAGAGATGTAGGTGTTCGGAAAAAGGAGCATATCTTAGAATTGTGTTATCAAGATTGGAATTTAAGAGTAGACGTGAGAGCTAGAAGTATTAGGGCGCCTCGTCAGGCGGGTGAGAGGCACGTACAAGCAGGTGATGAGCGGATTACGTCACCCACTCGCAGGTAGCGGCCGGAACCGGGTCAACGAGTCACCCATCGGCCGGTGTCCGAAGGTATGCGAACGGGCCTCATCCGTGTATGTCGGCTTGTTGCTGCCTATCTATAGGGGCTAAACGCGCGGTGCCTTTTAAGTCGCCTTTGATGACAGGCTTGGGAGGCTGGAGACGTATTCTGTAACCCCCGCCTCCAGGGGAGACTTGATACTATACTTCCACAGCAAATAGGATCTGATATAATCGAAAGTCTGGTCTATGCTTTATTAAGTTAACACCCTTGACCGTTATTGATCAGTGAGTGCAATTGATTTAATTGTAATTTATTCACGTTATTAATGTTGACTTGATTAGGTCCTTTCATCGAAGGCTTGGTAAGTTTTGGGTTGCCGGGCTTTGTTGAAGACGACCACGAGACCCCTGCTTCGATCGAGGGGTGGCGAGAAAGCGAGGGGAGTGTGCCGAAGCGCGTGTCTCGAAAGCGGGGCTCATGGCTGAGGGACTACCCCTCGCAGGTTCCCCCAGCCACAACGATTGCCGGCCGCTCTGGATATAAATTGGGGCACCTCGTAGGGGCCTTCATTTAGTACATTCCTAACTGGGGAAGTCGCTAGTTCGCGCTGTTTGTGGTGCTCCGAATCAGGGCTTGAAGCAATACGCGTGCGTCGATACGTGCGCCGTGGTGCAGTGAGGGGTTATTGTGTATAACTAAGCGCAGCAGATCAGCACAGCACACCACAGCACATTGCTCATCCTCGCAGCGAAAAGGACCCGCTGTCGCCGACAACGCCCACGCGCCAACGCGTCTATAGCAGAGGCGGGTGAAGAAGAAGAGGAAGGAGGAGTAAAACAGAGGAAGAGCGACGCAGCCGATCACTATCAGTAATCCTACGACAAGCATCGCTGAGTAAGTAAGTATTGAGTGATCATTTGTCGATTAACGTTTATCGCACCATCCTTGTTTGTTCAGCCTGCCCGTTTAAACACTACTATTGTTGATGATGTTGGTGTTAGTTCCGCTGCCGTTGCTCCTATTAATACGTAGCTGGTTAGTCCTTGATTGTCAACCATGCTGGATATTGGTCGAATGCCGACTGTAAATGGCTGTTCGGTTTGCCGGTGTCCTGATACTAATTGCTTAGTTCTATCCTTACTTTTGATGAAGTTGATTGAATTAGTTCGATCTTGACTAGCTTAATTAATTAAATATATTCAGTTAAATCCTGGCTTGGCTTGACTTCGCTTCACGTTGTCGAGTGGTTCCATGGCTTGTTTCTAAGTCGGGTCAGGTCAGCCCGCTGTCCCGCTTCATCCTTGGATTGGGTTGCGTGAGTTGAATTAAGTTGATAGGGCAGGGCGGAGAGGGAGGGCGATGCACGCAGATTGATGCGAGTCAGTTGAAACAATCCCTTCCGTGCTACAGTTGTTCCCTTTTCTCCCCCTCTTTTCCCCTTTTTTTTCCCTTCCCTTTTTCTTTCCTCTCTCTTATTCTCTTTCCCTTCCTTTCTTTTCCCCCTTTTGATTCAGATTTAAGTTATAGATCATGTCATTTGCTTCGCTTTCCGAACCCATGTTATTCATTGTTTGCTGTGGTTTAGGATCCTTGTACCGTGAGGGTCATAACCGGGGTTGTCATTGCCGTTACAAGTCGCAGTAAGTGTTGATCACTGCCATGTCAGTTCAGTTCGACTTAAATGTAGATCCTTGTACTTAAGAGTGCCCGTTTCCTTTTGTTCCGATAGCTACGTTACTGTGCTGCTAAATCTCCGAGCCGAAGAAGAAAGAGAAGAGGAAAACATGTCTGCGTTCAGCGTACTGCAGATCAATTTAAACAGATGCCGCGCGGCACAGGATCTCTTGTGGCAGGCCGTGAACGAGTTTCGCTCGGATATAGTCGTCAGCAGT
Source organism: Osmia bicornis bicornis (assembly GCF_907164935.1). Taxonomy (NCBI): domain Eukaryota; kingdom Metazoa; phylum Arthropoda; class Insecta; order Hymenoptera; family Megachilidae; genus Osmia; species Osmia bicornis. The sequence continues at coordinate 25,090 of NW_025791432.1, read as the reverse complement.
GAGCCGTTTAACCCTCATCCGAATTGGCATCAGGACAGGAGCAGCTCAGCCTGCGTGTGGTATACGAATCGTCCTAGCTACGACATGGGGGTGACTAGAAAGGTGTTTGAGACAGACGGATGCGTGGCATTGGAGACTCGCGAGTTTGTGATAGTGAGTTGTTACTTCTCACCATCACTGACTATAGAAAGCTTTGAAGGTCAATTACGGGGTCTTGCGAGATGTCTGTCAAGTGTTAGGAAACCGATTATAATCGCCGGGGATTTCAATGCACGCTCTCCGCACTGGGGATCAGATCGCGTGGATTCACGCGGTCACCGTATGATGAATTTGATCGAGCAAGCAGGGCTGATGCCCGTGGCAAGTCTAGGAGGCCCGTCATTCGAGCGTGGTGGCGTGTGTTTTCGAATCGATGCCCTTGCGTGTAGCCGCAGCCTCCACGGTCGAATATCTAGGTCCACAGTGTCCACGCGCTATTCGGGGTCGGATCACCGCTATCTTAACCATCGATTTAAAACGAGACCAGAGGCTATTGGTTCGCCCGAGAATTTTCTTTGGGAGGCGAGACTAGGTCGCCCGGACATGGATGCGTGGATGGAAATAGTGAGTGGCCAGTTACCGATACCAGGGTCCCTGGATCCAACAGTTCAACGTAGTCAAGAGAGAGGAGCTGCAGCAGCCGGTCCATCGGAACAGTCCGCGCTACCGCCGCTGTGCACTGTGGCCGAAAGTGATGAAGTCATTGAGGAGTTAGAGACGCTCTTCCAGTCAACCCGTCCACCATTGCCGACCCGCAAGAGGAGGAAAATACAAAATGTACCATGGTGGAGCCAGGAGATAGCAGATCTTTGTCTCCAAGCAAAGTCTCTCCGCCACCGCTGGCAGAAGGTGGCTCGCCGGAGCCCGACGGCAGCACGACAGCAGGCGCACCCGTATCGCATGGAGATGCTGGAAAGCCGACGTGCCTTATCCTTGGCATTGCGTCGAGCTAAAGAGGCATCGTGGAGTGAGATGGTCTCGACTATCGAAGAAGATGCGTGGGGGAAACCCTACAAGGCGGTCATGAATCGTCTGAAGGGGAAGTCGCCCCTGGTTCGCCTCAACCGAGAGGAGTTCCACGCAACGCTGTCCGCGCTTTTCGTGGTGGAGCAGGAGCGACAAGAAGAGGCTGCCATCCCAAGAAGTAGTGCAGCAGAAGAAGAGGAGGAACACGAAGCAAGAGGAGAAGAAGTAGCGCAGGCTTCATTGATCTGGCCTCGTCAGGAAGGAGCGTCAACGTCGTCGGCATCCAACGCACGCGAGATCGCGGGGGTAGCAGCAGGGTCAAGCGCTGTTCCTCCTAACACCAGAAAGAGATGCTAAAGCCCAGGGGAGGGCACCTCGCGCCAGGGGACGTGTTCACGAACGAAGATGTGAGGTACGCAATGGGGATGTTGAAGAAAGGAAAAGCTCCGGGTCCAAATGAAATCCCTGGCGAGGCCGTTCACGTTCTGCGTAACACTGCATCCGGCTGGGTTTGTGCCCTTTTCAATTCCTGTCTGAGGCTAGGATACTTTCCAAGGGCTTGGAAAGTAGGGCGTCGGGCTTTAATACCGAAGGCCTGGAAAGCCTGCAATTCTCTTTCCGACCTTCGACCGCTTTGCATGCTGTCAGACATGGGGAAGTGTTTCGAATATGCTTTGCGCGTGTTAATGCTAGAAGCGATTCGCCTGTCTGGAGGGCTGTCGGTGCGTCAATTTGGGTTCACGGAGGGCAGATCAACTCATCAGGCGATGAAGGTGGTCATGTCGGAGTGGGATCGTGCGCGCAGAGGGCGAAATCACTGTCAGCTAATTACCCTGGATGTGAAAAATGCATTTAATACAGTGCGTTGGGACCGCATCCTGGCTGCAGCCGAGCGCCGTGTGTTTCCGACGATAATAATGGACATGTTACGTAGCTATTTAAGCGAGCGAAGAGTGGGAACCCGGACGCCAAGCGGTGAGTGGGTGGAAGCAGCTGTATTTGGTGGGTTGCCACAAGGATCAGTGTTGGGACCACTGTTGTGGAACCTATCGTACGACGGGCTGCTGGAGGTGCTGCTGCCACCAGGCGTGACAATCGTGGGTTTCGCGGATGATATGGCGCTGCTTATAGTAGCCCGATCATTAGACAGAGTGCGCAAACTGGCAGGACATGCCTTACATGTGGTGAGGGCGTGGTACGAGAGAGAGAGACTGGTTCTCGCGAAAGAGAAAACTGAAGCAGTGCTCTTAACTGGGTGGCGCGTACCCGACGGACTTGTACTATCGTACGAGGCCGCGATAATCAGGACATCGCGCTCGATTAGGTACCTTGGTGTGATGTTCAGTAATAGCAGACACTTTCATAGTCAAATGAGCCGGGTATGTGAGAAGACAGTGAAAGTAGCGCAGCATCTCTCGTGGCTGCTACCGAATCCACGAGGATGCGGTCCAAAACCGCGTTTGCTGTATTACCGAGTGCTAGAATCTATAGTTTTGTATGCGTCTCCGGTATGGAGCGAGGGGGTGGAGTACGGATGTGTGATACAGCGATTGACATCGACACAGCGGTTGGGGTTACTGCGCGTGACACGCGCGTTTCGTACCGTTTCATCAGAGGAATTGTGCGCGCTGTCAGGTTGCATGCCGTGGGACTTGTTAATAAGGGCCAGGGCCGCTTTGTATGGGTACGAGGAGGCGGAGGATCCAGAAGAGCGCGTGAATCTGCCGCAGGTGGTGGAATATGACACCTTTGATCGCTGGCAAACTCGATGGACAACCTCGGATAGCGGCGCCTGGACTCGCAGGCTGATTCCCAACATCGAGGCGTGGGTGGAGAGCAATGGAGCACGTTACCTAACCTATAATCTGGCGCAGGTGATGACAGGTCACGGATGCTTTGCTCATTATCTCCATCGGATAGGAAGAAGTCCGTCCCCGAGCTGCTGGTTTTGCGATCCTCCAGTGGACGATGATGCGTGCCACACAGTGTTAGTGTGTGATCGTTGGGCAGTGCAACGAACACTTCTATACCTGGAGGTAGGGGAGCTGACTCCAGAGTAGTTTGCAAGCTGTCTTCTGGATAGACGAAGGCGACGCTCTCTTATATCGTTTGTAACCGAGGTGATGACCAAAAAGGAGAGTGTGGAGAGAGCAAGAGAACGCGCAGGGTTAATGGTGCCTCGTCGAGTCCGCCGGCGAGTTATTGTATCTGCGAGTTTATCTGTGAATTTATATGTCAAGAAAACATTTGTAAGGGAAGGTAAGGAGTTACGTAGAATGTTATTAATAAATGGACGCCTTACAGGCATTATTGCTTGATCATAACTTAATGTTTGTGTTTACCCAGTCCAGTAATAGGAATGCTGTACTCGTGTCATCAAATAGGACACATACACAGAAGTTCGAAGGTAGGGTTCACTCATTGAGTTGATCATTACCGGCACAATCGATGCCAAGTATATTATTCGCGTGTCTGGAAAATTGAGGCGAAGTCGTACTCGTGAGGCCACGCTGAGCGAGAGCAGGGAGGAAGGGGAGCCGCGAAGGAGCACTTCCGCACGGGCAACTTGCCAAGCCATACAAAATCCGACTTAAAAATTTAATGGGTGCAGTATGCAGGCCAGGCAGTCCGAAGCCGGGTTAACGAGTTCCGTCACCTTTGGCAAATAGCAGTTGGGAAGGGCCCACACGGGGAGTACGGTAAGGAAAATCAACCGCGGATCGGAGTCCGGGAGAGGGTCGAGACGCGAGCTTAATACGCCTGAAACTCGAGGTCATCAGTTGAAAATCGTGCTGTGCAAAATGCAATTATGATTAAATTGATGAAACGCAATCTTGAAATCGTCAAAAATTCTAAAGTTGACAAGGAACCAGGGTCAATGATTCGTAGTTGAAGGACTATGTTAGTATTATGATTGAGAATTGAGAAGAATCGTAGATTTGAATTAACTTATCATAAGAATAAAATTAAGAGGCAATTAATACAGTCCCGCGAAGGCAATTGATGCGAATCTTTCTCAAAATTAAGCGTTGCCAGGGAGATAGGTAGGTATTCGAACAATGAAGCATGTATTAGAGTTGAGTTTTCATGATTGGATTTAAAATTAGGCGTGAGAGCTAGAAGTTTTAAGCGTCTCGTCAAGCGGGTGAAAGGCGCGCACCGGCGGGCGATGAGCGTATTAAATCGCCCACTCGCACGTAATGTCCAGAACTAAGTCGATGAGACGACCATCGGCCGATGTAAGAAGAACTGCAAGCGAGCCGCGTCCGCGTACGACGGCCTGTAGGCGCCAATCTTTTTAGTCGCCTTTTACGACAAGCCAGGGAGGCTGGAGACGTATTCTGTAACCCCCTCCTTCAGGGGAAATTCAATTCCATATTTCAAATCATAGCCCAGCAAAGAACCAGGACACGAACGTGATGAGCCTGGAGTTTGAGGTTGCCGATTGACAGTCGTGCAGCGCAGGAAATGCAATTATATTTAGGTTGATAGAATGTAGTTTGCATAAAAGAGTATGTTATAGTTCAACATTTCCAAATTAAGGACAACAGGGAGCTAGAGTTGACAATTCATAATTCATAATTATGAATCTATACTAGTGATTAGAAGTTGAGAGGGATTCGTAAATTGAGTTTTGTATTAACGTGGGAGTTGAAGCTAAGGCGTCATAAATGTAAGTTCACAAAATAGGCTGCTGATCACTATTTCAGGATTTAGGATCAGCAGAATGCTAGAATCGATGTTCGCATAGTGAAAGGTTACATTAGAGTTATGAGAGGTTTCGTACTCTGGTTTTAGGTACATATGTGAGCTGGAAATTAGATTTAAGATTGGATGGATTCAACCGTTGATGAGCCGGTAATCGCAGTTGGTTATTTCCCTAGCTGCTTGCCCAAGCAGTTGCACAATTGAAGTTAGAGTATAATTGAGACTTCAGCAGGTCAGAGATCACCCGAACCGCGTGAGCCACTCGTTGGAGGCGAAGCGCCTCATCGAGAGATGGGAGAAACACGCGGACCAGCGACGAGCGAATTCCGCCGCCCGCTTGCGGGTGATGATAAAAACAGGTCAGTGGATCAGCCATCAGTCAACGTCCAAGGAGTGTGGCCAAGTCGCGCCCATGCACGTGAAACCCGCCGTTAGCTATAATGAGGACTTCGCGCGCGACCCCTTTTGCTTCATTTTTATCGACGTCGCGCCAAGGAAGCTGGGGACGGGTTCTACAATCCCCGCCTCCAAAGGGAGTTCAATTCAATTAATACAGTTCTCTACTTTACTAGTTGGTCGGACAGACGAGCCATAGTGCCACAGGAGATATAAGAGATATGAAAGAAGCATTCATAGGCTTGGTTACATGAGGGTTTAGCACAATCGTATGCATATTTCTGACAGAGAGCCCGATACGTGGTGAGCAGACGACAGCTTCCAGAAGCCATCGCCGGTTTGTAATTAACAGAAAGCAAACTATATTTGAATTACGTTATGCAATTGTGTTTGCGTTTGATTAGTTTATAATGTATGAAGCTGAAATTGAGACTAGGGTTGAGGCTGGGATTGAAATTAAAATTTCCTGGTTCAAACTTACCCTTCCTTCGGTTATTCGTGCGGGATTGACATACCATTATGACAACCGTGGGCGGCTCGCAATGCGTGTTGCAGTTGCCCTTTCGTAAGACAGGCTGAGAAGGTGTCAAACTTGATTGATATGCCAAATCAGGGTTGAATAGCCGTCCAGATAAAAGGCAGCATCAACAATGGCAGCAGTGCACGTAACCTTCCATTGGTTCTCTCGAAACCTCATGTCACAGTTCTCATCTCGTGAGTCGGGTTGGGTAGATGTCAATTTAGATTTGGTGAGGCAGATCAGGGTGGACCAGTCGCCAAGATAAGGAGGCTGCATCAGCAATGCCCATAACACTCGAGGTTCTCGATGAATGTACGTCGCAGCCACGAAATAGAACCGCAAAGCACGCTTGCAGTAAAACATTAGTGAAGCGAGCTCGTATCACTGGTACACTTCCGTAACACTTATAGAACCGCACAGATTACGGGGAGACACAAAAAGAACGGGCACACACATGCACCAAAGAAGATAACCTAGCACTTAGTATCCACATAGTCGTGAGGCGCCGCGAAGCACAGCAAGGGCCGTAGAGGTCGCGAATTCGTAGGAATTACTGATGTTGCAAAACCGAAGAAAAACCGAAGAAGTTCTAGAAAATCAAGAAAAATCAAGGAAACAAAGAACGATGCAACTCCGCAGCGCCAGATGCCTGGCAGGCCACGGGACCCTCGAACGACACGTCCGACCAGCTCGGCAGCCAGCACGAGACTCCAACCTAACCTAACCTAACCTAACCTGTTTCTTTTTTTTTCGTGGGGAAATCTTGCATAAGACCCCCCGCGCCCCTGGGGGAAGGGCAGCGGGGGAGTGTCAGATTCCTACTGACTAAAACCCCACGGCGAACTCCTCTGGCGTATGGCAGAGGCTCCGGGACCTGATTGCTATAACTCCGGAGCCTCCCCCGCTGTGCGCTGAAGGCGCACCTCACCGAGGATGTAACAACTCCCCCAGCCGGCACCAGGGGTCGCACCCGGTGCCGGCTTCATCGCGGGGGAACAGCGTGCAATGGCGGCCGGGCCCCCCATGCCGTACCGCCTGCAGTCCCCGCGCCACGATCTCCTCACAGGCTACGGGGAGGAGCAACCCCCCGCCCGCCCGCGAGGAAGATCAGGCGCAGCACTTCGCTCCGCCGGCTTCCGGTGCCGGCTGCACCCCGGGTCCGCGTGCAATGGCGCCCGAACAGGGCGCCTGCGGCCCGCCGAGTCGTCCCCCTGTGGGCTGCGGTGAGCCGTGGCCGGCCACCCTCCAGGGGGACTCCCTCGGCTCCGCTGCACCCCCCCTGCGGGGGGCAGCGCCACTCCCAACGTGGAGGGAAATCGCCACTCTCCGCCCGGAGTCTCCCGGCCCCCCAGAGGAGGACGGAGAGGGGACCCCGATTGAGAACGGGTTCCCCACCCGCACGCCTCCGAGTCGGACCGGGGTCCGGGCTCATTTCGTCCGGGAGGGTACACCGCGACCCCTCCCACCCCCACAAGAAACACCCCCCGTAAAATCTCCGCAGGAGGCGGGAGGGCACACGGGCCCTCCCGCTACACTACGCCGTCCCGCATCCGTCGCGCCGGGGGGGAAACAGCGAAAGCCGCCTTCGCCCCCCGCGCCCCTTACGGCGGCGGATCCTGGCGACGTCGCCGCGTCCCACGTCCGCGACCTCACCGAGCGGGATCGTACCTTTCACGATCTCGCTCGGTCCTCTCCTTGAGGGCCATGACCTCCTTGCAGAAGGTGGTCACGGCCCTCCATTCTGTCTCGCCGGCAAGGATCTGTCTCACGACGCCTGCCGGCGAGAAATCCTCCCCCATTTCTGCCGTCAGGGCGTGGCGGGCCACCGCAAACACCGGGCACTCCGAACGCGAGTGTTGTGCGGTGTCCTGCGCCGTCCCGCAGAGCCAACAGTGGGGGGTCCACTCCCTGTTCCTCCGGCACAGGAACTCCCCGAACACCCCGTGTCCGGAGAGCACCTGCGTGACCCGGAACGACAGGCCGCCTTGGCCGCGGCACCGCCACTCCGATATCATCGGCAGGACCGCCCCGACGGCGCGGGTTCCGGCGGCAGCCCCCTCTGCTAGGGATCTCTGCCACCTTTCCGCCGCGACCAGTCGGGCCTGGCTCCGCTGTTCCTCGACCGTCGGCCCCGGCGGGTCTTCCCCGGCCTGGCGGAGGGCTCGCGAATACCAGTATGTACTGGATTCGACCTCCGCCTGGTACCGAAGTGGGATGAGACCCGCCAGGACAATCGCCCCTCGTAGGGGATCGTGCAGTAGCCCCGCACGATCCTGATGGCCAGCCGGCGCTCCACCCGCCGCAGCAGAGTGCAGCCGTGCATGCTGACTGCCAGATCGCCGGCCCATATCGGAGCCCCGTTTAGGGCTATGGACCGGACGATTCCCACGTATAGGCGGCGAACCCTCACTCCCGGCCCCCCGAGGTTGGGCAACAGGCGGCCAAGATTGGTCGCCACCTGTTCCAACCGGGGAGCCAGGCGGTCTAAGTGAACTTCGAACCGCCAGTGGCTGTCGAGATACAGGCCGAGGTATCGAAGACCCCGGCCGTTCACGATCCGGCACCCGTCGACCTCGAACCAGAGCTGGGACGGAGGGGCTACCCCACGCCGAGGCTCGAAGAACCACATGGCCTCGGTCTTGTGAGGAACCAGCGCCAGACCCAGCCCCCGGATCGCTCTTCACACGATGGCGATCCCCACCTCGGCACGATGGCAGGTCCTCAACTAGTCCCGCCCGGTGGCCAGCAAGTAGTAGTCATCTGCGAATACCGTGGCCCACACCCCGGGCGGGAGGTTCACCCGCCGCGCCGCGTTATACCCCACGTTCCATAAGGGGGGGCCCAGTTTGGACCCCTGGGGCACTCCGCGGTCGACCTCTCTCCAGTGCAGCGTACCGTCCCGGCCCGTGTACAGTATCCACCTGCCATCCAGGAAGGCCCCGATGGTCCTCTGCAGATACGGGCGGACGTTGTGGTGAACCAGCGCCCCCCGTATCGTCCCACGGGGCAGGGTGTTGAACGCGTTGGTAACGTCCAAGGAGATGCCCAGCGCCACCCCACCCCGGGACGTGGCAGACTCGGCGTGGGTGCGCACCCGCTGGATAGCGTCGATGGTGCTGCAACCCTTGCGAAACCCGAACTGGATGTCGACCAGATCGGGGCCAACGCTCGACAGGTGGTGGACGAGGCGGTTTGCGATGACACCCTCGAAGAGCTTTCCCACCTCGTTCAACAGCACAATGGGCCGGTACGCAGAGGGAGAATCTGCGGGCCGTCCGTCCTTTCGGAGGAGGACCAGCCGCCCTTCCTTCCAAATCGAGGGGAACACCCCCTGCTCCAAAGCGGCGCTGAAGAGGCGGCACAACCTCGGACCTAGGACGCCGGACGCGATAACCCAGGCTCGGCCGGGGATGCCGTCCAAGCCCGGGGCGGTGTTCTTGGCCTCGAGCCTTCTGACGGCATCGCCCAGCTCCTCCACTGCGACCCCCAGGTCGGCGGACCAGGTGACGGGCTCCGCCGGCCCTTGCTGGTGGCGCGGGTGCGACGTTCCCCCGGAACGGGGGATGAGGGTGTCTATTACCCGCGTCAGCAGCTGGGGGTCCAGGCTCTCTGAGACGGGGGGCGCCCGTGCGCGGAGCTTGCCCATGACCATCCGATAAGGGCGCCCCCACGGGTCCTCGTCCAGAGAGCCCTGAAGCTCCTCCCACGCCCGGGATTTCGCGTCCATGATGGCCTGCCTCAGGGCTACCACGAAGACCTGGTATGTGCCCCTCGGCAGATCCTCCCTCGCCGGGTCGCGGACTCGAGCCCTTCGGGCGTGCTGACACTCGGATCGGAGATCCGCAATGTCGCCCGACCACCAGTACACCGCCCTCCGGGTGGGCAGGCGCGGGGCTCGGGGCATGGCGGTGTCGCATATTGCGGTCATCGCCTCCCGGAACCACTTGGCCTCCCCATCAACGTCCACGACCGGCCCGGCCACGGCAAGGGCTGCGATCATCAGCATGTCCTTGTCCAGCCTCCTCAGCACCCAGCGACGCAGTGGCGGGCGACCCGCCGGCCGGGGGGCGGCGGGGAGGGAGTAGCTGAAGGTGATGTATAGATGATCACTCAGCGTGTCCCTCGCCGCCACCCTCCAATTTTGCACCATGCGCCAGGCCACAGGGGACGCCCAGCCAAGATCCAGAATGGATCCCCCTGAAACCTTTTTTTTTTTTTTTACGTGGGGGAAATCTTCGAAAGATGCCCCCAGCCCTTCCGGGGAGGAGCCGAGGGTAGTGTCGGATTTTTACCGGCTAAAACCCCCACGGTGGCCTACGATGTGTGTTGGGGTGGGCCCCGGGACCTCTGACGAACAACACCGGGGCCCAAACACCCATGGCGCGTTGACGCCGCCTTGCTCGGGGGAGGGTCTAGCTTTGGCCCTCCCCCTACGTGCCAAACTCCGCCGCCATCGGGGGCCACACCCGATGACGGCACTCCTCGGGCCGCGTGCAATAGGGACCGAGGCCCCAGCCCCGGCCCCCTGTGGCCCTGCGGCCCCGCATAAGTTTCGCGGGGCCGTGCGATCGGTGTTGGGGGAGGGTCGAACGCCCCTTCCCGGTGCTCCTCTTCCGGGGGGTGACTGGTGTCCCCCCACAGAACTCCTCTTCAGTGGGAGAGGGTGCTCCCCCCATCCTCTTCTCACGGTTGGGGGCGGTGGGCCGTGAAGATGTTACACACCAGGCCATCTCCCTCAGGTGACGCCGCTCGGGCGTCTCCCCCGACGACGCCCCCTCGTTCTTCTGCGGATGGGGTCGGTGCTGTCCTGACCCCGCTCCGCTTCCTCCTTCAGGCCGATGACCGTCTCGCAGTAGTCGGTCACCGCCCTCCACTGATTCTCGCTGGCGAGCATCTCTTTGACAAGTGCCGCCGGCGAAAGATCACCACCAACTTCGCACCGCAGGGCGTGACGGGCCCGCGCAAACGCTGGGCAGTGCTCCAGGGTATGTTGCGCGGTGTCCCGCCCGCCCCGCAGTGATGGCATGCTGCCGTCCCCTCCGCCCGGATCCAGTGCAGGAACTCACCGAAACAACCGTGTCCGGTGAGCACCTGTGTGGTCCTAAACGTGAGCCTTCCGTGGCCGCGGTTCCTCCATTTCTTGAGCACTGGAAGGACCGCCTCGGTCACGCGGTGGGCGGTGGCGCCGCTCTCGACGAACTCGCGTTGCCACCGACCCAGGGCTCTCTGCCGGGCCTGGCGCCTAATCCTAGCAACAGCTACGGTCATCTCTTCTGGCGGGATCCCGTCCAGACGAAGGGCAGCAGACGCCAGAAGTCTTTGGCGTCACCCTCCGCCTAGAACTTGAAGGGGACAACTCCCGCCAGGGTCATTGCCGCCTCGTAGCGGACCGTGCGGTATCCTCTGCTAACCCTGATGGCTATCCTCCTCTCAGCCCGGCGCAGCAGTTTCTGGCTGCGCCGGGAATCCATCAGGGCGTTCCACAGTGGCGAATTTGCCCGAAATCGTGGACAAAATTAATATCTTAAAATGTGAGGTAAATTAATCAAATAAATTACAATAGTATAATTGCGGAAGGATAATAATATACTTTTCTAATGAAAAATATTTTATCTTTATATAGTGTGACTTGAAAGTTACATTTAAATTGTTAATTAGAAAAATGAAAAGAAATGCACAATATAATACATATATACATTGATATATACAAAATAGATAATATTTACTGATAAACATACTTATATACATAAATTATTCTAAGTTACTTTCCTGTTCATCTTCTACTTTTTCTTATTTTTCTGTTTCTTCTTCTCATCATCATCATCTTCTTCTTCTTCTTCAGATTCGTTGATATTAGCAATATCGAAAAATTGAATTACATCTCGCAGATATGTTTTTCCTTTTTTCGGCCATACCATCCTCATACATAAAAAACTTTAAAGTCACACTATATAAACATACAATATTTTTCATTAAAAAAGTATATTATTATCCTTCCACAACTGTAATATTGTAATTTATTTCATTAATTTACCTCACATTTTTAAATATTAATTTTCTCCACGATTTCGGGCAAATTCGTCACTGTGTGTAACTAACTTTCCTCCCCTGAAAATTTGAGTGAAAGAAGAAAGGGAGTTTCTGTAAACAGCTGCAAAAAGCAGTGCTGAATACTTTTATAAATTGACTGGTCCGTACGTGTCATGTACGCTAATAGGGTGCGCGTGTGCACAAAAATGTGAATAACTCAGAAGACCGCAAATTACCGCAAGATATTTTTACAGATCCTTATTCAGGAAACTTCCAGCTTTAATTTAAGCCTAATTTGAACGTGTAGATCCGTGTAGAATACAACTTTTACCATACGTAAACATTAAATATGTCCATTCTTTCTATTTCGTCCTATATCACAGTTAAAAATAAACATTTTGTTGTGCAACTTACATAATTATATTCAAAAAGGATCATATAACGTGGCAATATTAGCGAAAGAACAAAATAGTTAAAAAATAATGAACAGCATTATGTTAAACTTTGCCCGATGAAATTGACTTCATAAAATCATTAACTTTGAAGGCTCATATCTGCGAAATGGTAATAATGAAATCATTAAAAGTGTCAGAACATTATGCACACATTCCTTATGAACAAGTTCCATTAAACAGATTTCAAGAATTCCGAATTTCATTTTTTGACTTTTGTCCACGTTTTCGGCGATTCTCGCCACGGGCACACCATAGAGGGCCATGATCCGCACGATCCCCACGTAGAGACGGCGAACCTTCTCGTTGGGCCCCCCGATATTGGGCAGTAGACGGGCAAGCGCGTTGCTTGCCCTGTCTAGTCTAGGGGCCAGACGACCGAAGTGCTCCTCGAAGCGCCAGTGGCTGTCCAGGTGGAGGCCCAAGTACCTGTGGCCCTTCCCCACCTGGACGTCGACTCCACTCACATGGACCTCCGACTGGGGCGGTGGCGCAACCCCACGCCGAGGCGAGTAAAACAACATCGCCTCGGTTTTGTGGGGAGCTAGCTGAAGCCCCAGCCGCCGGATCCCGGCGGCAACGGCAGCGACGCCAATCTCGGCGAGGCGGCTAGTCGTTTACCACCCCCGACCGACGGCCAACACGTGCGTATCATCTGCGAAGAACGTGAGGCTCACACCGGTCGGGAGCTCGACCCGCAAGACCGGGTCGTACCCCAGGTCCCAAAGTGTGGGACCTTTCGCAGAACCCTGGGGTACGCCACAGTCCACGTCCCTCTCGTGCATCTGGCCATCCCGGCCCCTGTACACAATCTTCCTGTCCCGGAGGTAGTCGCCGACGATCCTCCTCATGTAGGGGGCGCCTTGTGGCGTTTCAGCGCCCCCCCTTATCGCTCCGTGAGGCAGGGTGTTGAAGGCGTTGACGATGTCTAGACTAACGCCTAACGCCACCCTGCCTCGGGACGTGGCCGAGTCGCAGCGGGAGCGCATCGACTGGATTTCGTCGATAGTGCTGCGCCCCCGCCTGAAGCCATATTGCGACTCGGCCAAGTCGGGACCCTCCTGGGACAGGTGCTGGACGAGGCAGGATACCAGAATCCGCTCGAGCAACTTCCCCACCACGTCCAACAGCACGACGGGCCGGTAGGCCGAGGGACTGTCGGCGGGTCGCCCATTCTTCCGGATGAGGACTAGCCGCCCCGTCTTCCACTGTTCTGGGAAGACTCCATCCTTAATGCAGGCGCTGAAGAGGCGTCTCAATCTCGGACCGAGGACACGTAGAGCCTTCATCCAGGCACGGCCGGGGACGCCATCAGGGCCAGAAGCAGTGTTTCGGGCCCCCATCCGTTTAATCGCCCCGGCCAGCTCCTCCTCCGTGACCCCCAGTACGTCGGACCAATCCACCTCCTCGTGGTCCGGCGGGGGGCGGGTGTGTTCCCTCTCTCGTGGGAACAAAGTGTCGACTACCCGTCGCAAAAACTGGGGGTCGAGGCTCTCCGTGACCGGGGGCGCCCAGGGCCTAAGTTTGCCCATCACCATTTTGTATGGGCGCCCCCATGGGTCCTTCTGGAGAGAGCCTAGGAGCTCGTCCCATGCCCGGGATTTAGACTCCCTGATGGCTGCCTGTAGGGCAGTCTCCAAAACTCGGTACTGCCCGTACAGATCCTCCTCCCTCGCTGGGTTGCGGAATGTCCTTCTTCTGCGGGCCCTTTGCCACTGGCGACGGGCTGCGAGACAATCTCGTCTCAGATCACCAATGCCGCCCGTCCACCAGTAGGCGGCCCGCCTGGGGAGGTTCTTGGCCCGGGGCATGGCGGCGTCGCACACCGCCTTCATGGCTCCCCGGAACCATTCTACCTCCTCCCCAATGTCCGCGGCCGGCCCGGCAGGTGTTGGCAGCGAGGCCAGAGCGAGGGCTGCAGCCATCAGCACGTCCTCGTCCATCCTCTTCAGCGCCCATCGTAGCGGTGGTGGTCCACAGGGGCGGCGGGCGGTGGTGGTAAGGTCGAGGCGGATGTATAGATGGTCACTAAGTGTGACCGCCTCTTCCATCACCCTCCATCTCTGCACCATACGCGCGGCCAGGGGAGTAGCGAAAGACAGATCGACTATAGACTCCCCCTGGGAATGCACGCAGGTGCTAACGGACCCCACATTGAGCTGGTGGAGTCCTAGCCCCGCCGCCCAATTTACGAACGCCCTGCCTCTCGCGTCTGTCCTCGGGGAGCCCCAAAGTGAAGCATGGGCATTAAAGTCCCCGAGGACTAGCACTGGCCGGGGGGAACAACGGGAGACAAAGCCCCCACCCGGTCCAGGTACTGTTCATATTGCGCGAGAGTCCATCTGGGCGGGGCATAGAGCCCCACCACCGCTATTTCACCCCACAGCACGCCGACGAACCCCCGGCCCCGTTCCAGTGGGGCGGGCTGTGGGGGTACTGCGGCGCCAATAATCGTCACGGAGCCGTCCTCGTCCCGAACCAATCTGGTCTGTCGAGGACTCGGTACGGTTCCGCGGCCTCCGCCAACCCAGCCTTCCACTCGACCAGGGTTTGGAACAATATGTCCTGAGCGCTGGCCGAGTGGTTCAAGTTGGCCTGAGGTATAGGGCCCTTGGGCCCCATACCTAGGCTTTACGAGCCGCCTCCGCGGCATTTTTACTCGCCGACTTGGCAGGGGGATTTTTCTTGCCCCCCTTCTTCGACTCCGCAGGCTTAGTCCTTGATGCTTGTTCCTTGGGGGCTGTTCCTGCCCCTTCAACGGCACTCTTCTTCTTCCTCTGGGAGGAGGAGGGGGCACAACCTTTTGCCCCCAATCGATGCCCCGCGGGCCGCCCCAGGTCCGCACAGAGGGGGCACCGCGGGGTGGCGCTACACTTGCTGGCCACGTAGCCCGAATCTCCTCACGCATAGCAGCGGTCGGACCTATCAGCTTCGCAGGTGCATCGCTGCCTAACATGCCCTCTTTCCAGGCAACGATAGCACTGCAATGGCCGCGGTGGTAGCGCCTGTATTCTGGCCGAGGACCACAAAAACCAGAACCCTCCCAGAGGTGGATAACTTTTTGAGTGCCGCTAGAGGGTATCTCGCCCAGACAGTTCCCATCCTTTGGGTGGAGGTGCGAATCTCCCCCATTTTAATTTCTTCAGCGGAGCAACCCCCCGCAGCGGCCAATGCGGCCGCCACCTCCGCCGGGGTGACCGAGTCGTCGAGACCGGTCACCCTAACCTCGCCCATTTTTATGGGGCGGGCAACCCTCACCTCGGTGCCACTGAACACCTGGCGGAGTCGGTCAGCCAACTTGGCAGCTTTCTCCGTCCTGTCCTCCCCAGGCAACTCGAGGACCAAGCCACCGGTCCGAGCTTTTCTCGGCGTATGAGACCTTAGCCTCGGCAGCTAGGTTGATGGTGACCGCCGGAGTACGAGGATGGCGGGGGGCCTTCTGCCTGGCAGGTTGGGCCCCTTGCCCCTTAAACGCCGGTGCCGCCCCTCTCTTCTGCCCCTTCTGGGCAACCACCTTGGAGCTCTGGGAGGGAGGGGCCTTGGTCGCTGCCGCCTTCTTCTCTGCAGCTTTAGCGCGGCGGCCGACCACCGTCACCCAGGTCCCATCCGCTGTCCTCCGATGTTCTTCGACAATCCGGGCCATTCTAGCCTCCACAAATGATGCCGGTTGGCCGGGAGCTGAGGAGGGCCCCGGCAACGGCTCCGTGGCAGGCAGGGACCTATTCCGCACCTGCCTCTCAACTTCCTTCCTCGATACAGTCGGGATGGTCGCAGCCGCAGCACCCCCCTTAACATGCTCCGCCCTCTTAGGCAGGGGCTGGACGGCTGCAATAGCGGCTTTGAACTCCGCTCGGAGCCCCGACAGGCCCTTTTCGAAGAGAGCCGCAAATCCCCTCATCAGGTCGGGCTCGAGGCCACCAACCTTCCCCTCCTCTTTTCCAGGTGCAGCAGCTGGGATTGGGACTTGCACGACGGGACATTCAGGCGGGCAAGACGGTAAGTCGAAGGCTTCCACTGCGTCCTTCCTCCTTTTCCTGCCCGCCTCTTCGCCAGACAACGGCGAGCTGGGCCTCGCCGACCTTTTGGATGGGCCGGGGCCTTCAAGCGCCGGCACCTCTGTGACAGCATCCCTGCACGTAATGGCTGCCAGGCTATTTTGCAGCATGTTGATTTGGCCCTCCTGGGCAGCCACTTGTTCCTCCCGCAGCTTCAGCTGTTCGCGAAGCTCCTTCACCTCTTTATCGGCCCTGGCAAGTGCAGCCCTGATTCCCGCTTCCGTGTGGATGGCCTTAAGGTAGCGGGAGGCCATCTTCAGCTTGCGAACAAATGTCCCTTTCAGCCCCTTGGAGACGCCCGCGACCTTGTCGATGTCGCGACAGAACTCCAAGGACTGCGCAATAAGGTCGCGCGTGGGGACTTGACTACCTCCGCCAGGTGCTCAGGGTCCGGGAGGGACCTGCTGCCCCGACTCAGTTCTATAGGGTCCTCGTTAGGATCGAGCACCGTCCTCTCCTCCAGCAGCTCAAGTTCCCGGCGCTGGACATCCAGGACTCTCTGCTTAGCCGCCGCGAGCCACACGTACTGGCCCGTGGTCGGCGGGCGACCCCTCTTGCTCGTGCGCCGTGCCTCCAGAGATACTGCCGAGGAGAGTGACTCGTCCGAGTCCAAGTACACCTCACTCTCTCTGGATGCGGGGGCATCAGAGGCCGCCGGGGAAACTCCGGCCCCTCCTCGTACCGCCCTAGTTAATCGGACGGATAGGCGGCGCGCATCCGTTACCCTGCTAGTGCTGGGCTGCGCCATAACCTCCGCGCCCGTTTCCCGTCTCGCGTCCTGTTGAACAGCCGCAGTCGTCGCCGGTACGTCCCGTCCAGTGTTTGTTGTTGTTGTTGGCGTTTTTAGTTTCAAGTCATCCATAGTGTTCCCACGAGTGGGTCGGTCTGTGGTTCCAACCGGGCAGAGCCGCCATACCCGGGTAAGGCTAGTACACCCGGGGGGTCGCCAGACACCCCGGGGTTGGCCGCTCGAGACTGATGCAGCCATCAGCCACCCCTGGCGCTGACTTCAGCGGCGCCCTCATCACCGCGTACCGCAGCTTGGGGCTAGAGATTTTTTATAGCGGTTGTCATCCTCGCGGGCCGGCCAATGAAGGCAAGCCCCCGGTTCCAGCGAAACATGACCACTGGGTTACGGTGTAATTGCATGGGCACTCCGGGTTCGCTACCCGCAGCCGACCGCCACGCAGCCTGGCCCCTGGAGAACTGAACGACGCTGCAGCCACCTTGTCGCCTCTCCGACCCAGGCCTTACCGGCAAGGGAGGCCCTGCCAGGATCCGTAGATCCCACCGGCATCGCCCCGGGTCATCTGCGAAGCTACTTCGACAGCAGCAATCGTCCCCCTTTCAGTCGCCTTGTACGACAGGCAGGGGTTACCGTCTCTGTATTCTATCCCCCAGTCACAGGGGAGGTTTTGATGGGTTTTCCGTCCCTTGGTGTTTGGTCCGCGGGAGCTATTTTATTTCACTCCTACCCTCCTTGCACTCCGAAAAGTGCATGGCGAGCATTCCCCTATCCGCCACCTGGGGACGCGCCACGTCAGGGTATCACCTCCCCGCCCAGCGAGTACACTGGGCCAGGTCCGTGGGTCCCCCTGAAACCTTTTTTTTTTTTTTTTTTTTTGGTTCAGTTGGAAGGGGTAATGCGTTTGCGCACGCGCGGGTTGGTTCCCCTTTTCGTCTATTCGGCTAGAGGGGACCCGGGCAGTGTGGGATTCATGTCCGCCCTGAAGGGGCAGCCTGGCGCCCATGAGGTGAGGGCAAACCCAAAGAGGCAACGCCAGAATGGGGAAACCTGGCAACCCAACCCTTAAGGGTTGAGTTTAGCCCAAGAGTAGGCCACAGCCCTGAAGGGGCGACCTAGACGGGCAACCCAGAGTGGGCACTCCCGAGGCTGGACATACTACCCACTAAAACCTCTCCCCTAACGTGGCCCGCCGGCACCTTTTCACTCGTTACAATTCATAAAGGAATACCAGCGTAGAGCCACAACGACGATTCGACACTTCAACGCATTTCGCGTTATTGCGGCCGCCCGCAAAAACGCCATGCGCTAGGCACATGGGGCATCTGCGGATCCACGCCGTTGCACCTCCGATCCAGCGGTAGGACATTTTCAACCTGTACGGCAAGGCACAGGATTTTTCTTCGGCCACGACCAGGAACCGAAGTAAGCCCATTCCGGGTGGTCGCGCCATGTGTTCACCTGCCAGGGAAGGAGCTTACTCTTCGACACGGCCAGGAACCGGGACATCGTATCTCCACGGCTGACCGTGTCCATCTTCGTCCACCATGGTTGGTTGATAATGATGATGTGGCTTATTCTAGATGTCATCACGCCCACCTGACCTTCCACGAGAACAGGCCATTTTTCTTCTGCAACGATCGGCACCGGAGGGACATCTTCCCGGCGTGACCGCGCCACCTCTTCGCCTGCCTAGCACTATTGCCAGGACAGGGGTTCCTCTTCGGCCACGACCAGGAACAGGAGCTCCAGCTCAACGGGTGATCGCGCCATGTGTTCACCTGTTTTAATAGGGCTTGCTCTTCAACACGGCCAGGAACTGGGACATCGTATCTCCACAGTTGGCCGTGTCCATCTTCGTCCACCATGGTTGGTTGATAATGATGATGTGGCTTATCTTTGCAGTCATCACGCCCACCTGACCTTCCACGAGGACAGGCCATTTTTCTTCGGTAACGACCAAGAACCGGAGCTCCTGCTCAACGGGCGATCGCGCCATGTGTTCACCTGTTTTAACAGGGCTTGCTCTTCAGCACAGCCAGGGCCCGGGGCGAGTCCTTTCCCCGGTTGACTGTGCCACATCTTGGTAGGCTGCAATCCTCGATGAGCTGTCCCATACATACTTTACACACACACACACACGCTCATGACAAGCATAGCGCTTCGAGTAGCGCTTCGAATGCCCCAAATATGCAACGATAAATAATGAATAAATAATGAGTAAAGAATAAACGAATAAATAAATGAATAAATGAATGAGTGAATGAATAAATAAATAATGAATAATGAATAGGAATTAATAAGCACATGAAGCCGATGAACAGAATAGAGGAGCCCATACATTCAATAACAGCTGTTATAATAAGCATACTAAACATACTAAACATACTGAAACTGGTTAAATCATATCACAAATACAAAAACGGGAAATAAATATATATATGCATCTAATGCATCTAATGCAATAGAGCAGTTAATGAATAGTTAACAGTAAAAGAAACAGGAAGCAATATGAGATCGTGAGAAACTGTGAAGTAAACATAAGTAGTATTGCACGCAAGCAGGCAAGCGAGCATATGTGAACTGGACATAAGCAAATGACCAACAAAACCTCCAAAACCTAAAACGTCAAACATATGTACATACATACAGCCGAGCAGCCAAATAGCAGAAGAGGAATATTTAACATTCAACACTAGCGCACAATATAATCACATAAAATTAAACTCAAGATAAACCATAAATTTGAAATGAAATAAACCAAGGATGTGAACCGTAAAGTAAAATAAAGTCGCCAGACAGATAGCAAATAGCAAGCCAGCCATGAGAGAAGAGAAGCAAACATAACATAACATAGAATGCAACTAATTATTATCAGAGGTAAAGGTAAATAAGGTACAGTATAAAATATAGAATATAGGGTATAACCAGAAAGTAAGCTGGGAAGAAAATAAATAGGTGAGCGTAATGTAATACTAATAATTGAAACCATTCATTGAAACTATTAAGTTACTTAAATTTACTTGCAGGAACATTTACGCGACCACAACCTCAACGTGGTTGGCAAGCGAACATGATGGAGTACAATCAATGATCAAATGAAGGCAATAAAAAACAATTAGAAATTATTGCGAGCAAATCATCAATAAAGATAAGTAGCAACATATACCTCATAATTAGAATAATAGGAAGAGACAGAACTGTTAACATCAGAAATTAACCATAGTATTAAATGTAAAATGTAACATAATCCTAGTCTATTTGCAGGAAGCCCTACCGCCAGCCAATGGAAGTGGAGGTAGAGTGTAATTAACGGATAACAGGAGAAGAGAATACCCATCTGATATAATATGGGGAGCACATGAGACCTAAATCGGCATAAACCATAAGGCAGATCAAACAATTCAAATAGTTATAAATTGAGTAGATTAGATTGTTACTGGATCATAATACCGCTCCGATAAGTATGGTATTAATATTAATACTGATACAGGTAAGTCGATACAATACAGCGCGTGGTGAAAACTAATCAATAATTAACCCCACATACAACCATATTACTACCAAATCATAATATAAAGGTACAAGAAAACTAAACTACACTACAATAGATCAAAATTACTATGAACATATGTGTATATATAATATGTAACGAAAACACTCCAAATATAATCAATATAATAAGTATACCGATGTAGATAATTAATTAAACTCCTCATACCATAGTCAGTTTAAATGATGCAGTTCCATTAAACCCACTTTAATACCAATTAATAGAAAAGGCATATAGGTGCTAAACCAAGCCAGGCACTCATATAAGAAAGTCATATGAGATCCACGGTCAAGAAATTCAAAGAATTTAAGGAACCATAACGCATATATGTATGTATAGAAAACCATAAAGACATTGTATCATGCAGGACGGACTACCGCAGCGTATGCCTCCCTGAGCACCAGCCGTATTAACCAATACTGAACTAACACTTCCCAAATCAGAATCAAAATCAGAATCAGAATTGTAATTAAGGAAGGGTAATTAATGTACAAAAGATTGCATAAAGTACCGTAAGTATTCAAAATACACAGGTTCACAACTGTCACAGCTGCACTAGAATTGAATTAAACATAGTATGCAAAACATTATCCTGAGTGGGGGTACGAAGAGCTACAAAAG
Organism: Osmia bicornis bicornis; assembly: GCF_907164935.1. Lineage (NCBI taxonomy): Eukaryota > Metazoa > Arthropoda > Insecta > Hymenoptera > Megachilidae > Osmia > Osmia bicornis. The sequence continues at coordinate 4,005 of NW_025791432.1, read as the reverse complement.
AGCAGTGAATAATATTATAGGAACATGGAACGTAAAACGTAACACTCAATTGAAGAAGAAGTCACTGAAACATGTCAAGTGACGAAGAATAGAAATAAGAAAAGAATAAGGATAGTGAATAGTGATCGGCGAACAATAAACCAATAAACCAATAAACCAATGTCGTTACACGTCATTCATATCTAAATTGCTAAAGGATATATGATACATCTTATAGTCTACAATTAATTGACAATGCCTGGGAGCACAACCACCCCCCGAAAGCTTAGAAACAATGCATGATACTACAAGAGGAACTAAGGAGTTAAGAACTAAGAAACAAGAAACCAGAATCAGAATCAAACCCACCCTTAAAATATGCAAAGGGATTATAAACGCAATATACGCATATGATATAAACTCATTAATCCATCCAATCCAGATAAACACTTCTAAATTCCATAATACAAGACCCATTAAACTAAGTCAAATAAATATAACCGCAAATATAATCGCATATATAATCATCACAGATATAACCACAACTATAATCACAGCAGGTAAAATAAAGCAGACACATATTAATAATCTGTATCAAGTAATTTAATTCAATGCAATTCGATATGCCATATGCCATTGTTAATTACTCTGTACATTTACTTACTCAATTATAATAATATAATGGAATAGAAAGTTAGGAAGTTATATAATAATAATGCAATACAATACAATTTAATACAGAATACTGGTTAAGTATAGCCTAACATAGCTAACTAATATAGCTGAATAACTGGACACAATCCAAGGTCTAAAATAATAATATTATAATATAACATATAATATATTCAATGCCTAAAATGGTCACAGATTGAACGCTGGCTGAACGCAATTGAACGTAGATTGAACGTAGCTTGGATGTAATAATATTAATAACATAAATAAAATAATACAATATGATCATGGTATAATACAATACAATAACAATACTATAATACAATATTATAACATAATACAATATAACATAATATAATATAACATAATACAGCATACAATATATAATATATAATAGTAAGTAATATAAATGCACCGAATACATAAAATGCACAAAACGGAGCTAATGATACCACATTAACAAATACACTGCAATTACACTACAATACAATACCTCCGAGCGTAGCACATTAGTACGCGCACTGTCACAGCAATCACATCCGCACGAATAAATACAAAATTTAAATTAGAAAATTCAAAATTCAATAATTTCAATAAATTCAATTCAATTAATTAATTAATTCAGTTCAATTGACACTTATCACTTAACACTTCGTATCACATCACATCATAGATGACCGATGACCATGTCAACGTCAACTAAGATAGAAAACCGGGCGAAGTAAAATAAAGAGCGCGACCATAAACCATAAAGAACATAGATACCTAGTGTTCGAATTCCCTAGTCCATACCATAATGATTATCGACCATCAAATTAACCACCAAATCGTAGATAAGATATAAGGATAAGATAGCGGTGATCCGACCCCGAATAGCGCGTGGACACTGTGGACCTAGATATTCGACCGTGGAGGCTGCGGCTACACGCAAGGGCATCGATTCGAGAACCCACGCCACCACGCTCGAATGACAGGCCTCCTTGACTTGCCACGGGCATCAGCCCTGCTTGCTCGATCAAATTCATCATACGGTGACCGCGTGAATCCACGCGATCTGATCCCCAGTGCGGAGAGCGGGTATTGAAATCCCCGGCGATTATAATCGGTTCCCAAACACTTGACATACATGTCGCAAGACCCCGTAATTGACCTTCAAAGCTTTCTATAGTCAGTGATGGTGAGAAGTAACAACTCACTATCACAAACTCGCGAGTCTCCAATGCCACGCATCCGGCTGTCTCAAACACCTTTCTAGTCACCCTCATGTCGCAGCTCGGACGATTCGTATACCACACGCAGGCTGAGCTGCTCCTGTCCTGATGCCAAACCGGATGAGGATTAAACGGCTCACTGATGACGACTATATCCGCGCGAAACTCGTTCACGGCCTGCCACAAGAGATCCTGTGCCGCGCGGCATCTGTTTAAATTGATCTGCAGTACGCTGAACGCAGACATGTTTTCCTCTTCTCTTTCTTCTTCGGCTCGGAGATTTAGCAGCACAGTAACGTAGCTATCGGAACAAAAGGAAACGGGCACTCTTAAGTACAAGGATCTACATTTAAGTCGAACTGAACTGACATGGCAGTGATCAACACTTACTGCGACTTGTCACGGCAATGACAACCCCGGTTATGACCCTCACGGTACAAGGATCCTAAACCACAGCAAACAATGAGTAACATGGGTTCTGAAAGCGAAGCAAATGACATGATCTATAACTTAAATCTGAATCAAAAGGGGGAAAAGAAAGGAAGGGAAAGAGAATAAGAGAAAGGAAGGAAAAAGAGAAGGGAAAAAAAGGGGAAAAGAGGGGGAGAAAAGGGAACAACTGTAGCACGGAAGGGATTGTTTCAACTGACTCGCATCAATCTGCGTGCATCGCCCTCCCTCTCCGCCCTGTCGTATCAACTTAATTCAACTCACGCAACCCAATCCAAGGATGAAGCGGGACAGCGGGCTGACCTGACCCGACTTAGAAACAAGTCATGGAACCACTCGACAACGTGAAGCGAAGTCAAGCCAAGCCAGGATTTAACTGAATATATTTAATTAATTAAGCTAGTCAAGATCGAACTAATTCAATCAACTTCATCAAGAGTAAGGATAGAACTACGCAATTAGTATCAGAACACCGGCAAACAGAACAGCTATTTACAGTCGGCATTCGGCCAATATCCAGCATGGTTGACAATCAAGGACTAACCAGCTAGGTATTAATAGGAGCAACGGCAACGGAACTAACACCAACATCAGCAACAATAGTAGTGTTTAAACGGGCAGGCTGAACAAACAAGGATGGTGCGATAAACGTTAATCGACAAATGATCACTCAATACTTACTTCCTCAGTAATGCTTGTCGTAGGACGACTGATAGTGATCGACTGCGTCGCTCTTCCTCTGTTTCACTCCTCCTTCCTCTTCTTCTTCACCCGCCTCTGCTATAGACGCGTTGGCGCGTGGGCGTTGTCGGCGACAGCGGGTCCTTTTCGCTGCGAGGATGAGCAATGTGCTGTGGTGTGCTGTGCTGATCTGCTGCGCTTAGTTATGCACAATAACCCCTCACTGCACCACGGCGCACGTATCGACACACGCGTATTGCTCCAAGCTTCGATTCGGAGCGCCACAAACAGCGCGAACTAGCGACTTCCCCAGTTAGGAATGTACTAAATGAAGGCCCGTACGAGGTGCCCCAATTTATATCCAGAGCGGCCGGCAATCGTGGCTGGGGGAACCTGCGAGGGGTAGTCCCTCACCCTTGAACCGCGCTTTCGAGACACGCGCTTCGTCACACTCCCCTCGCTTTCTCGCCACCCCTCGATCGAAGCAGGGGTCTCGTGGTCGTCTTCAACAAAGCCCGGCAACCCAAAACTTACCAAGCCTTCGACGAAAGGACCTAATCAAGTCAACATTAATACCGTGAATAAATTACAATTAAATCAATTGCACTCACTGATCAATAACGGTCAAGGGTGTTGACTTAATAAAGCATAAACCAGACTTTCGATTATATCAGATCCTATTTGCTGTGGAAGTATAGTATCAAGTCTCCCCTGGAGGCGGGGGTTACAGAATACGTCTCCAGCCTCCCAAGCCTGTCATCAAAGGCGACTTAAAAGGCACCGCGCGTTTAGACCCTCTAGATAGGCAGCAACAAGCCGACATGCACGGATGAGTCCCGTTCGCATCCCTTCGGACACCGGCCGATGGGTGCCTCGTTGACCCGGTTCCGGCCGCTACCTGCGAGTGGGTGACGTAATCCGCTCATCACCTGCTTGTACGTGCCTCTCACCCGCCTGACGAGGCGCCCTAATACTTCTAGCTCTCACGTCTACTCTTAAATTCCAATCTTGA